>NC_079169.1:10564255-10596755 GCF_947568905.1 Ostrea edulis
TCCCACAAAATTTACTGATGTTCCTGCACACAATCTGATATAGGTAAATATATCGCCAACTTCACATTAGAACATATATCTCTAAAGGTTACATTGATTTTGTCTACGTAAATTAATCAGGATATAGCTCAATTCATTGAAAACATTTCATCAAGATGTTTTGATTTCCATATAGTTTGAAATTTACCACTGAGTCTTTTAACTGAATATTTTAACTAGAATTGATGTTTTGGTTCTACAACACTACTGCATTAAGTGTTACAGACATATAGTCCATATTTTCAGCCAAACATCTTGGATGAATGTTTTAAATAGTATACCCAAGCTTTATATCATGTTATACACAAATAGTTCTAGAAAAGGAGTCGCTCCACTAGTATATTTGTTAGTGTTAAATTTAAAGCAAACTAGCATGGCGCCGCACCATACCCTTTTTGGCTGGCGCCATGCCCTTTTTAATTGCACCATGCCCTTTTTAGCTCACCTGAACCGAAGGTTCAAGTGAGCTTTTCTGATCGCTTTTTGTCCGTTGTCTGTCTGTCTGTCCGTCCGTGTGTCTTTTAAACTTTTAACATTTTCGACTTCTTCTCCAGAACCACTGGGCCAATTTCAACCAAACATGACCAAAAGCATCCTTGGGTGAAGGGCTTTCAAGTTTGTTCAAATGAAGGGCCATGTCCCTTTCAAAGGGGAGATAATCACAAAAATGCAAAAATAGGGTGGGGTCATTTAAAAATCTTCTCAAGAACCACTGGGCCAGAAGAGCTGAAATTTACCTGAAAGCTTCCTGACATATTGCAGATTCAAGTTTGTTCAAATCATGGCCCCCGATGGTAGGATGGGGCCCCAAGGGGGGATCAAAGTTTTGCATACAAATATATAGGGAAAAACTTTAAAAATCTTCTTCTCAAGAACCACTAAGCCAGAAAAGCTGAGATTTACGTGAAAGCTTCCTGACATAATGCAGATTCAAGATTGTTCAAATCATGGGCCCCAGGGGTTGGATGGGGCCACAATAGGGAATCAAAGTTTTACATACAAATATATAGGAACAATCTTTAAAAATCTTCTTCTCAAGAACCACTGATCCAGAAAAGCTGATTTTTACATGAGAACTTTCTGACATAGTTCAGATTCAAGTTTGTTCAAATCATGGGCCCCGGGGGTAGGATGGGGCCACAAGGGGGGATCAAAGTTTTACATACAAATATATAGGGAAATTCTTTAAAAATCTTCTTCTCAAGATCCACTAAGCCAGAAAAGCTGAGATTTACATGAAAGCTTCCTGACATAATGCAGATTCAAGTTTGTTCAAATCATGGCCCCCAGGGGTAGGATGGGGCCACAAGGGAGATCAAAGTTTTACATACAAATATAGGAAAAAGCTTTTAAAATCTTCTCAAAAACCATTGGGCCAAAGAAGTTCACATTTACATGAAAGCTTTCTGACATAGTGTAGATTCAAGTTTGCAAAGGGTAGTTTGGGCCATAATAGGGACTAAGGTTTTACATGCAAATATATATGGAAAGTCTTCAGATATGGGCCAAGGTGACTCAGGTGAGCGATGTGGCCCATGGGCCTCAAGTTTCTCTATAAAAAAATTTAAAAAAATATTTTTTAACATAAACAATTGTTCTTTATTTCACAAGGTTGATTGAAAAGTTAAAATCAAGGCAGCAGGTATTAACTTTTAAAGAGGCTAAATGATTATTCTATTACTATCATAGTATGATATGAAAGTGCCCCGAAATTGTCTTGCGAAGACGAAAAGTGCCCCGTTGAACCTATGATGTGTGCCCTCTGTAGATCCTAGATTTAACACTAATTTCTAATAAGGTTTATCAAATGTCAGTTATAATGAAGCAATTACACAAGACACTCAGGATTTCAGCTTCAACATTTGTCTTGAAAATTAGACAACTTATTTTAATTGGTAATTAATTTGCAGATAATATTTGTAACATTCCTTTTGCATTAGTCATAAATGATGCTAATAATAAACTTTCCACAAATGTAGTCATTTATTGAAATGAATTCTATGGTGATGGAACAAAATCTGTATTTTGTTGAAGAAAAAAAAAAAGTTCAGCCATTTGACATCAAAAGCATAAACATAAAAAAAAAGTGTGTAGATTAATCCTTAGAGTTTGTCCTATCCAAATTGTACCTGGATATATTAATGACAAAGAATCAGTTTTTGCAAACCAGATTACCGAATTCTTTGCATTTTTAAAAAATCTTTAAACCTGGGGAAGGCACAATGAATGTTGGCTTTCTCTATTGATGGTTTTGTCCATTGGAGGCTTTCAGTGTTTGTTCTGGAGCATTGCATAGACCCCATGATGTGCTGTGTATAATGAGAGGCAATTATTTGCTCAGACAGAGCTGGAAAGAAAGGTTTACCTCGATCATTGTGAATTTTGTATTTTATTTAGTATCTAGAAGTTGTGCAGTCAATAAAGGTTACTGAGTTATGAATATTCCAAAATTTTGAAAACAAGGTTTGGTTAAAATGCTATTCATAAACAATCCTTCACTGTTAGGTGACAGCTTAATCTAGTTTTAATTGCTTTTAATGTTCATGGGATTTGTTCATATGTTTATATAACAAGAAATTCTTTTTACAATCGGTGAAAATTAGGAAGAAGAAATTGATACATTCTAAAATTGAGTAAGAGTTGTTAGGGTCTTATTTGGTCAAGGGTCTTGGCACAGATTAAACAAATAAACTGTCACATGGAGTAAAAAATAAAAACAAAAACTGGGGAATGATAAACTATCCACATGGAAGCATATTTCAGTCTATAGCAAGAATAATAAACCAAAACTTGGAATCAAGAAAAGACCATTTTTAATGGTTTACAGAAGCATAAATTGAGAGCATAATTATCTATTGATTGTTGAGCATAAAATCTGTATTTACGTTAACAGTATCAAAGTACTGTAAGTACTGGTGGAATTTTTTTCCATACATGGAAACATTTGGTTTTCTAGACTTTTTAGGTGGGTTTGTTTGCTTTAATACAGATACTGAGTTGCATTTTGCTATGTTATGTTTATTGATAAAATACAGGGCTAGGTTTCACTCTGACAAGTTATGAATATTTGGAGTTTGATGTTCCTTTGAAATTTTCTATTCATTTAGAGACCAGCTGTAGGTGATACACCTCTGCTAGGTGCCTTATAAGGGCATTTAGTAAAGGTTCTTTTCCATACCAATGTCTACTGTGACTCAAGACCACAGGAGTTTTAATAAATAGGTCTCATTCTGAAGACATGTAACTTCCACTTCTAATAGTGAGGACTCAGAAAAGGAACGATCACCATATTTTACAACACAGGTGTGGTGTGCCCGAGATTGAAACTTGTCCTTACGGCTGTCCCTTATTATACAACACAGGTGTGGTGTGCCTGAGATTGAAACTTGTCCTCACCCCTGCTTTCAATCGACCTAGCTACCATGACTGTCCCTTATTATACAACACAGGTGTGGTGTGCCCGAGATTGAAACTTGTCCTCACTCCTGCTTTCTATCAACCTAGCTACCAAGACTGTCCCTTATTATACAACACAGGTGTGGTGTGCCTGAGATTGAAACTTGTCCTCACTCCTGCTTTCTAATGACCTAGCTACCACGACTGTCCCTTATTATACAACACAGGTGTGGTGTGCCCGAGATTGAAACTTGTCCTCACTCCTGCTTTCTATCAACCTAGCTACCAAGACTGTCCCTTATTATACAACACAGGTGTGGTGTGCCTGAGATTGAAACTTGTCCTCACTCCTGCTTTCTAATGACCTAGCTACCACGACTGTCCCTTATTATACAACACAGGTGTGGTGTGCCCGAGATTGAAACTTGTCCTCACTCCTGCTTTCTATCAACCTAGCTACCAAGACTGTCCCTTATTATACAACACAGGTGTGGTGTGCCTGAGATTGAAACTTGTCCTCACTCCTGCTTTCTAATGACCTAGCTACCACGACTGTCCCTTATTATACAACACAGGTGTGGTGTGCCTGAGATTGAAACTTGTCCTCACTCCTGCTTTCTATCGACCTAGCTACCACGACTGTCCCTTATTATACAACACAGGTGTAGTGTGCCTGAGATTGAAACTTGTCCTCACTCCTGCTTTCTAATGACCTAGCTACCACGACTGTCCCTTATTATACAACACAGGTGTGGTGTGCCTGAGATTGAAACTTGTCCCCACTCCTGCTTTCTATCGACCTAGCTACCACGACTGTCCCTTATTATACAACACAGGTGTGGTGTGCCTGAGATTGAAACTTGTCCTCACTCCTGCTTTCTATCGACCTATCTACCACGACTGTCCCTTATTATACAACACAGGTGTGGTGTGCCTGAGATTGAAACTTGTCCTCACTCCTGCTTTCTAATGACCTAGCTACCACGACTGTCCTTTAAACTTTGAAAAGGACTAAGGTCACTACTAGTATGATTTGGCGCAAATTTTGATGATGATTCATTCAGTAACAGAAGTTTGATATAAATTTATCTTTAAATAGGTTATAGGTATATAAACTGCCTAATATAAATAGTAAAGAATCCTTAATTGAATTTGTACATCACAAGCATGAATTTTCCATCAAAGAATTCATATTTATCTATCTAGATGCTTATTGACTTCAGAGAATATGGTCATCCAGTGAGAATTATGATCAGATTTCGATATATTTAAACTTCATGCTTTAATTTTGCAAATATTTGAAAATGGCATTGATTCATGCATTTCACCCATGATAACTTGCTCAAGAAATTGACATTAAGATATTCATGGGAAATTAAAAATTTCACCAATCTTGTAATGTCTTTATTCCAAATTACAGTCTGCTCTAAATGAATTGAAATTCAGGAGACCATCTGATTAATTTCAAGAATCCAAAGTTCAAGTTGATGGTGGTTTAATGCAAAGAAGGGAAAATTTTGTTTTAGGATTGACTTGTATTGCTTTTATTTCAAAATATGTCATATTTCAAATTAACCAATTTCAAGTGGAGTCGGTTAAGTGTAGAAATTAGTGATGGGCTGGATTAGTCGAGTGTAGAAATTAGTGATGGGGCAGACTAGTCGAGTGTAGAAATTAGTGATGGGGTGGACTAGTCGAGTGTAGATATTAGTGATGGGGTGGACTAGTCGAGTGTAGATATTAGTGATGGGGTGGACTAGTCGAGTGTAGAAAATAGTGATGGGCTCATGGACTAGTTGAGTGTAGATATTAGTGATGGGGCAGACTTGAATAATAATTCATTGTTTTTGGCTACCTCCACATGAAAATGACTGAATTTATATTGAAGAATGTTCAAACTAAAGGGCCATGAATAGCTGTTGTTGACCTTTTCTAAACTTCACAGCTTTCAGGACATTTTTTTCTCAATACTTGCAGATATGAAGCTGATTCTTGGTTTGTAGTGGTATGCTAAAGAAATATAGATCTAGTTAATAATTGACCTTTCAGCAGATTTACAAACCATGGACTTCGTAAATTTCCAAGGCATCAAAGTTTTTGAAATTTTCTTCACTATGCTTGCAAATTTTATGCATTCAGCGGATGTTTTGGTGTATAATTATGCTTGAGCTTTTCTAATCCCCCGTAGTCCGGCGTCTATCTGTCCGTCCGTCTGTAAACTTTTAACATTTTTGACTTCTTCTCAAAAACCACTGGCCAATTTCAACCAAAGTTGGCACAAAGCATCCTTAGGTAAAGGGAATTCTAAATTGTTAAAATAAAGGGCCAGACCACCTTTCAAGGGGAGATAATCAAAAAAGGTAAAAATAGAGTAGGGTCATTTAAAAATCTTCTGATGAAGAACCACTGGACCAGAAGAGCTGAAATTTACATGAAAGCTTCCTGACATAGTGCAGATTCAAGTTTGTTCAACTCATGGCCCCCGGGGGTTGGATCAGGGGCCACAATAGGGTATCAAAGTTTTACATGCAAATATATAGGAAAAATCTTCTTCTCAAGAACCACTGGGTCAGAAAAGCTGATATTTACATGAAAGCTTCCTAACATTGTGTAGATTCAAGTTTGTTCATATCATTGCCTCCGGGGGTAGGATGGGGCCACAAGGGGAGATCAAAGTTTTACATACAAATATTATAGGGAAAATCTTTAAAAATCTTCTTCTCAAGAACCATTGGGCCAAAGAAGTTGACATTTACATGAAAGCTTTCTGACATTGTGTAGATTCAAGTTTGCAAAACTCATGGCCTCCAGGGGTAGGTTGGGGCCTATATTAATAGGGACTAAGGTTTTACATGCAAATATATATGGAAAGTCTTCAGATATGGGCCAAGGTGACTCAGGTGAGTGATGTGGCCCATGAGCCTCTTGTTTGACTTACTTTTGGCAGTGTTACGGTCCAACCACTTTAGGGGTTATGATTCAAAGACTTCTTGGGATTTCAGACAAGTACTAAGATATCATGTGTAAATGTGGTAAGTTGGTTCAAGTTTGTCTTTTCATGCTTGTTCCAACTGATATGGACTTTCATTGGCTATCATCTACTTGACCACTGGGTGGGGGGCATTTGCATCATTCCAACACATCTATTTTTTTTTAAACTATGGAATGTTGACATGAAAATAAGCAGTTTTTCTTTCATATATTAATCATGTTGATACATGGACTACTTATAAATGATAATTTTTGTAATAAATTTCTTTTTGCATAATACACATGTATCATTTGGAGAGAGAAAAAAACTATAAACAAATTTAGAAAATATTGCATGGAAAGTGATGATTATGTGTTTTTTGCTCTTGAGAGGAAGAGCAATGTTTTCCGCTTTGTTGCCACCAAACATAAATCATTATTAGCTCAAAACCATGTTCATGCAAAGATCCGGTTCATTAAAAAGGTTATCAAATTAAGGTCAATTGCAAGATATGAATTATAGGAATATAAATGATGAACCTTGTTAAATAGAAAATTCATATTAATAGTTTTAAAGTTGTGTAAGAACAACAGAATGTTAAATTGTGTCATTCAGGTTTTTTTTTTTTTTTTAATATTTGATGCAGTGTAGAGAATTGATGTTTGCACTCTGACCACTGATAAAAGTATGGCTAGTCTTAGATAGTTGATGGTATATATTATCAAACAAGAAAAATATGGTGAAAACTTGAAACTATGATTATAAAAGTTTATCATTTAAATATCGTAAGTTATTGGATGGCATTACAGTCCACATAACACAGAGATAGGCAAAAATAACTCCCTAGTCCCAGTCATTTTATGAAATGATAACATTCACAATTAATCTATTATCATACATTACAGGGTAGAAATTGGTATGGATTTAAAGTTAGCTTTGTCATGTTGTGGCCCTTATCAGCCCCTCTATCTGCTAGGTAATGGTAAGGTGGTGTACAATGGGATAAATCGGCAATCCCGGCAGTGATAGACAGGATATCGTGCAGATTTTCTCCACCTGCAGGCATCACAATTTCCCGAGCATAGCCCTGATTAGAGGTAAAGATAGAGTTATCTCCCCTTGTAATGCAATGTCTGTCTTCTTGACTTCCTTTGCAGTGTCATGGATAATTCCCAAGTTTCCTGATCTACCCGCCACTGATCAATTAGAGTGGTGTCCTCATGTCATTGAGAAAATTGATGTATTGTTCAAAGATTGAGGACCCTTTTTATGTACATTTGGATTGATTTTTTTTCTTCAATTTGCTGAGCTGTGTTCCAAGAAAATCTTAGAGATGAGAATGTATGAAATAGAAAGATTTGAGAAGGTTGAACTATATCTATATAAATTAATTTCATTATAATTGTTAAATTCAAGTTGAAGAAATAACATAAAATTGGCATGTGTTCGTGTAATACATGTATATATAGCTGTAAATATGAAAAGAATAGGTCTTTCTGTTAAATTCAAATTTCTCTTATCAGATGTGTTTGGTGTATAAAATAATTAAAGATTTTTTTTTAATGTAAAAAATATAAATTTGGTATATAAAATATACTCTCGTATGTAAAATATAGACAACATCAAGTTTGCCAACTATTCTCTGTTTTGATTTTGATTAATTCATGGTATGGTGCTAAATAGAATGTTTACATGCAAAACATTTGGACATTTGAAAAAACAAATTGTGCATGTTTAATTGAAATTGTTTTTAAAAAGATATGTGCTCTATATAGATTTATTAAAGACTGCATTAGATCCCCATGTCAGGCAAGAAGAAAAAGTCCCCTGATGTATGTAAATATAACTTTTATATACTAAGATAACAGTGCAGGACTGAAGTGTACAAACAAACCAAGTTAAAAATAAGGATAGAGGGAGACAAGTTTATCTAATCTTATAAATCATAGTCAACATGGTTGGAAATCACAATGATTTAATGCTGTAAATGTTTTAGTGCACAGGAATGCTTTAGGGAGACACACATCTGAAGTTTTGTCTGGCCATCCTGAGAGGAACAGAAAAATACCAAATGTTATTTGTTCTCACTGCGCCAAAACTCGTATATCAATATACAATTTCAAACTCGACAGGTTAATGTCGTAGGATTTAAGCAGAGGTCAGGCAGAAAATTTACCTGTATGTGTACCTGGAGTACAGTATTGTTCAGACCCAAACCTGTCATTCTGTGACTTGAAGGGTGGAGAAGGTTTGTGACCCTGATTTTCAAGGGTCGCTGCTCCAAAATTCTTTTTTCGTCAGTTTTAAATGGAAGCCAGTAGGTATAGAACTCTGTACAGTGTGTTAGATTTCATAAATAAGATCCCCGAGCTGTTATGCTGATTTGTGTAGTGCTCTGGTTAAAAAAAGCCGTTCTCATTGATAATGGAGCATACCTACTTCTAACCGATGTCTACAGGAAATAGCACACTGACTGTAAAAATATGTGGCTTTAATGGTTTCTGGCTTTTTGTTGCTATTAGGTGAATGATTCCCGCACGTGATTTTTTTTCTTTTTCTGGGGCTGAGTGCAAGATAACTGGAGATATTTTCTGTGAAGAAACTAGTTGTACATGTAGATGCAATTCTAGCAGGATTGCCTGTGTATAGAGTTCTGATTGCCAACAGCTCAGGAGATACCATCATTTTTATACTTTGAAAGAAGGTTAATTAGAGAAGTGTTTATAGAATGTTATTTCTTCTGCCTTCTATAGAGAAACGTGGTAAGTGCTCTCTTTTCTCTTACTGTTCTCTCTCAGAAATGTTTTAACCGCAAATGATATAAATAATTTATAATGGTATTTACTTTGATTTAAATTGGCCCATATCATCAAGTTATCTTGCATTGCTGTGTTTTGGAAGAAGGGGGTTGTTCATGGAATTTAGAATCTACTGTTGAATTCATAATGACATATACGTAAAATGTATGTCTGAATTTAGTGAATGTCAATTTGCATAAAATGACAGCATTTCTGTTGGTTGTTTTATGATTAATAAGGTGTTCATTTGTTAAGAAGCACTATGTATCGGGAGGAGCATTTAACTCAGGTAGACGCTCTCATTTATTTTCTTCACTAAAGTCCCAGTTCTGTTCCCTGAATGATGTTAATGTTCAACTCATTTTTCATAGTATTGATAAATTTTAAGAGAAAAGCCCATATATAATCCTCTTTAGTTTTTTCCCCTTTAGGCTATATAGCGTCTGATCAAAGGTGAATTATTGGTCTTCTAAAATTATTGATGTACAGGTAGTGTTTCTTGTGCAAATTCACTAAATGGTTTTACAACCCATTTACAGCTTTTTAAAAATAACTTTGTACCAGTACTGTATTCAAAATTCGTGAACTAAAATTTTGTCCAACAGATGGTCATTTTAAACTGCTCAGTGCTGACAGTTCTGTATATCTAGCTGTATCAATTCAATTTTTAGGGTTGAATTCACGAAATCGCCTTATTTGTGCTATGAAATTGTTTCCTTCGATAACAAAAATTAATAATTAAAAAAAGATGATAATTAGAAATGTATACTTTTCTGAGTTTTGTGTTTTTCTGGCTGTTGAACGTGAACAAAATTTTGAATGTGTTTGCGAAAAATGGAAATCAATTGACTATTCTTAATTTATAAAAATAAATCACAGAAACAGATATTGGTGGAACAGATTTCGCCATAGTGCTCCAGGCTCAATTTGGTCCAGTGTTGATTGTTTAATTTCTTGGTATTGAATTAATGATGCAGTGTTTCTGCAGAATTAACAACTGTACCTTCAGGGAAGGTATGGCTGCATCCATGACGATTTATTAAGAGAGAACCGTGAATGCATATTTTCCCCAAAGGTTTACTTTTTAGAGGATTTATATTATCTGATGGATATTGATATGGGAAGTCTAGCCAATTTTTTTTTATTAACTCTTTATTCCTACAGATTGTAACCAACATAAGAAACCAATGCAAAAAAAAAAAAAAAAAAGGATTTTCTTGGGTTATTACAGATGTGAATATACATGTACTACAAAAATTGTGGTTAGAATTAAGGCTGTGCAGTTAACCTCTAAAGTAGACATGCATTTTGATGGGATATAATTTCTTTTGCAGGGTTGCCAAAATGGCTGTAAATATTAAAACAGAGCCACCCGGGATATTTTCTTGTATCAATGTCAATGTGATGGATGACGATAAAGAAAAATCCAATCAAATGCGAAGAACAATGATCAAAAGAGAAGCTATGGATCCAAAGTTTCGTAAAGAACTCAAAGTGGATGTTGGAACTGGGAACTTTCAAAATGTAAGTCGTTTTCTACATTCTTAGACTTTAGTAACGCATTCTTACAATTAGTCTGTAGCGTAGCATGGATAATCAGTAGCATGGTTTTCTGTCTTTTCTAACAATTAGTCTGTAGCATAGCATGGATAATCAGTAGCATGGTTTTCTGTCTGTTCTAACAATTAGTCTGTAGCATAGCATGGATAATCAGTAGCATGGTTTTCTGTCTGTTCTAACAATTAGTCTGTAGCATAGCATGGATAATCAGTAGCATGGTTTTCTGTCTGTTCTAACAATTAGTCTGTAGCGTAGCATGGATAATCAGTAGCATGGTTTTCTGTCTGTTCTAACAATTAGTCTGTAGCGTAGCATGGATAATCAGTAGCATGGTTTTCTGTCTGTTCTAACAATTAGTCTGTAGCGTAGCATGGATAATCAGTAGCATGGTTTTCTGTCTGTTCTAACAATTAGTCTGTTGCGTAGCACACTAATCAGTAGTTTAGCATGGTATTCAGTAGTAAGTTTGATAGGTCCTTACAGTAGCTTTACATTGGTTTCTATAACCATTCTCCTAATAGATTAAAAAGCTGGTCAGATCTAGTATTTGATGGATATTTGAACATGGCCTTTTCTTTGACTACAACTTCATCTTGGAACAGGACTTGGACTGTCCCAGCTGTAGTAGCTCAGCCTACCGAGCGTTTGCTATATGAGTGAGAGACTTCATGGACAGGGTCTGAGTGTATTTTTACCCAGTATTTAGCAGTAAATGTTATAGCTACTTGTCTTTTAAGTGATACTTTGAAGGGGCAAAAAATTATTTAGATCATTAATTGATATTATTATGATACTTGATACATGTAAAACAGCATCACAGGTAAATTTCAAAAAACTGACGCAAAGATGTGTTTGCGACATCTAAACTTTTCGTTTTCAAAACAAGGCATGACCCCTGTTAATGTTTACAGGTTACATGACTCAACTATCAACATGGAACATTGTGTCAAAGTTGATGACTTTGTTGAAAAAAGCTTTTAGAACAAAACATTTCAGTTGGGTTTTTTCTTTGCACCTAAATTGATTTATCATTCATTAACCTATGTCAAATGTTGAATGCTTTGACATACTTTTTAAAATCTGGGTGTGCTCACCTCTGGTTTTTTGGCTAATGACAAGCATGCATTTTACAGTCCTATGACATGTGAGTGCATTCAACTCGCTCTGGATTTAAACAAACATCGAGTTTACAAACACGATTTGGGGAGTTGGATTTATGTAAATACAGAGTATATCCTGTGTAAAAATATTTTTAATCCACTTATTTATATTAGATCTTTATTTCTATAACCAAAAAAACTGTCAATCTGAACTGATCAAATATCATGACCATGCCCCTTTAAATTTGTAGTATCCTGTCACAGTAAAGGAGTGGCACAGTAAAAGAACTATGGTCACTGCATTGGTCTTACAACTGGTGTCCTTATGATTTCTGTTGCTGGGACGTAATGTCACATAATTAAAGCCATAACTGTTTAAAAACACCATTCTGAATTGCTTGTAAATAAGTGTGTATATGGCATAATATTCTAATGATTATCCAAAGAACTTGGTAAAAGATTGAGTGATGACAGTTAGAGGGAAGGAAAAAACTAGGAATGTTGAGAGCTTTTCATAATTAGTCAGATGTAAAACTCTGTATTGGGGTTTCATAATTTCATGTATGATTGGGGGGGAAACTGAAATTTTAAAAATTGGATTGGTTATAATAATTTTTGTGTCCCAAACTGTACAACTGTATTTTATTGCAGTTTGTTTTGTTTTTTACATCTGGTGTGATGGATATAGTATACACTATTATCAGTTGTAGTACAGGGAAAGGCATTTTGATGAATACTTTAGCAAACTTATTACACAAGTTAAGAAGGTTTACAAATTCAAAGTTTTTTGTCTGAAATGATTTCGGACTGTTGAACTTGACTAACAAATACTCGCAATGATGAAGTCTTTCCTATATAATGTCATTCAGAAATGCTGACCACATGCAATTCGCACTAAACGGGGTGGATGTAATCTCATTGATCTTCGTTTTGAACTAAAGCATGGTCCAGCTTTTATAATTTTTAAACAATTTTCGAGACTTGGGAGGTTATTTCCCATAGATAACAACGTTATTATATCCATTCTGTTGTTCTTGTAATGGGACATTTACATGTATTCAGTTTTCTCTAAAGAGAAACAAATGGCTGCTAATGCCTCACAGCATATAGCAATCTAACATTTACCCATATTTTGGAAAGTTTGGGAATTGATAGTGTCATCGAATTTCATTGTTTGGTTTTAAGTGCATTGGGTGGAAGTTTGCAGTTCATAGTGAAATATTTGAATGCAGCATCCTTCATGTTTATGATAATCAAGGTAGAATGATAGCTTGAACTTTAGGGTGTGCCATGAAAAAACTGTCTGTCTGGACTGCGTGTACCCATCTGATACAGTTCACAATGATCTATGCATTGACAGGAAATTGCATTGTTCTAGATATTGTTCATATAAGAAAATCAAACTTTATAGAAACTTTAGGGAAATGTCGATTTTGATTGCTTGAACACATGTTTTTGTCATAGACTGAGAACAAAGTATGCAATTAAGCATACCCAAGCATTTCTTTGTGATGTTTGTGCAAAAAATTGAAGGTATTGAATGCACAAGCATTGAAGATTTTGGGAGTTGATCAGCTATTGAGCAACAATTGACAAATCAATAATTTTTATTTGCATCAAACACTGTTATGATGGCCTTATTACCTTCTCAAGTTTCATTGTTGAGTTAATCATGAAAACAATCCCTTTAAAAAAGTTTCAATATCTAAATGGATAAAATTCACATGATTTTGTTGACATAAATTTTCTATTGCAGCAACACTGGAAAGCTCAGAAGCCAGAGCCTAATTGATTTATAACGTTTAATTGGTTCTGCATGGTGGTTTCAAAATAGAATATTGCTCTGCAGAGGAAAAGTATTTGCATGTTAAAATATATTAGATTCCAGATAAGCTATTAGTAATTAGAAATAGTTCCACCTTATAGAATTGGGAGCACTTTCCATCCTATAGGATCACTATCCAATGGTGATGAATGAGAACAGAACAAATCGTCTCTTATTGATTGTCAAAATGTATAACTTTAAATTCACTTGTTCAAGTCATTCACAAGAGAACATATGTTTGAACTAACAGAAAAGGTCTCCCTCTGCATTTTGGATCTTATGTGTAACAGATAACAGTTTTTAAAAAAAAAAAAGCTTTTCATACTTTCTCAGTTTAATAGTTTGAATGACAATGCTGTGTAAAATCCTCCAGAAATAAATACCTTTTGCAAATTTAACCTGATGAAAATCTCTTATCAATAACAATATCTGTGTTTTTAAAAAGCTAATATACAAATACTTTGACTTTGTGTACCCTAATTAATATTGAATAAGCATCATGATTCATTTACCCAAAATAAAAGTAGTGCACTTGTACTGGTGAGGTGTTCTATAGGTATAGGCTGAACAGAAGGGAGTGCACCTTTTATCTGGTTGTCCTAATCACAGAGTTCTGGCGTCAGGCTTCATTTAACCTGTACGCCTTCACCCTGGAGTTTTTGGCCCCATAATGATTATGTCAATCATTCTGTTAATTAGTACAAGCCTTTCTCTAGATCCCCTTTGGCTCACCTGGTAGAGAGGTGAAGATACCTGTGTATTCTTACAAAATCCTGGAGTCATCATTGTATGTATTTCAGAAAGAAAAAATTATGTGCTGTTAATCATGTTTGTTTCAGAGCAAAATGAGCTAGAGTTTTAAAATTGACATTTGCGATGTGATGAACATTCCTTTGTTAATGAGTAACTTACCTGGTAATTTAGAATATTTAATGATGCACTTTTGTGTATTTTTTCCTATTTATGGACAATCTTCTGGGATATTTGAATTCAAAGACCACCATGATATATGAGAACACTGAAGGCAAAAGGTTTATTTTGCTTTCGTTAATCTGCCCAGGTGTTATTAGTCTAGACTTTGAAAAGTGGTCAGTGTCAAAAAATTTTGAAATAATTAAATCTCTCAAGAGGTGATTAGATTTAATCATTCCCACACATGTGCACTTTTATTTATGTATTCGTTCGTATACTGACCTGTAATGAATTTCAATCTGTTCTAAAGGTAACTTTTTTTCTTTTAAGCATTCAGATTACATGTATTATTGTAAAATTATCAAGGAATTTTCCTAAACATTCGTGGTATGAAAAGTTCTAAAATTTCAGTGAAAATGTGATTTTCATGTCTTGTTAACAGGTCATTATTAAATTGTGACCTGTCAGGTATAACACATGTTAACCTGGTTAAGGTGTTTATTTAATTCACATCCAATATGTTCACTCAAAGTCTTTGACTTATTATTGAACCACTCTTCACCTACTTAGTACTACTCATTAAGTCAATTATAAGGGGTGATAAATTGGAGGAGAAAACTGAGTTTTCTACTGTTTTTATAATCAATGATTGGATAATTAGAGGGGCTTATAAATGTGAAATCCTAGAAATGCTAATAGAGAGCACCTGTTTTGTAACTGTGACAGATTACCAATATATCCTGTGGAGTCTCTCAAACTGTGAAACCAAACAATACCTGTGTTAGTCCTTTGATGTAAGAAACTTGAGATCTCCTTCCCTTACCTAAATCACTTCATACATGCATGGCATACAGATCCTTTGTTTGGAGGAAAACTGCTGTCATTTTTTGGTGTAAATATACAATTATTTGTTTAATATTTTCCCTCTTTTGAAATGATAAACAATAATTATGCAATTGTTTGATATATTTTCTCTCTTGTAAAATGATAATCATATCTGATAATTATTGCATCATTAGTAAAATATTTGGATTTAATTTCTTTATTTTAAAGGTAAGCAAACATAAATATCCTGGAGTAATGTACATGCTATTGATTTTTTAAAGTCCCTCTGGGGACCCGGTTATTAGAAGAAGCTCCATGTAAAGGAATTGTACTAACCATTCTAACAGCTGGCTTTGGAACAGGTGTTGCAGGGCATTGTATGGGAGATGTGAAATTCTATTGGCTGTCCTGAGTAGCCTTGAGCCAATCAGAGCACATGTAGCATAGTTCAAACTCTGTTGTTGTACTTTGTTTAGATACCCATGTGTAGTTTTGGCCAACATGTCTGTTATGTATTGAATATATAAGGGACATTACTTATATTGGCAAGTGTTGGATTTCTAGGAGGACAGATTAGTGGAACTATCTTTGATAGTCTGTGATTAACTTAATGTTGTATGGTGGATTAGCCAATGTCTTAGGAGAAGTGACCACCCAATGCATAGTGTAAACAAACTCACTGTCCAAGCCAGCATGTTCTAAAGATGTAGACTGGGATAACACAGAGATAGACATATGATTTGCTGATAGAAAACTAAGTAAAGAGTTGCTTAATTGATGCAGGTTAATTATCTCCCTCCTCCATCCACCAGGCAAACAGGAAGTGTCCAGTGTAACATCAGTGATAGTGCTTGTTTAGTGCTGTTACACACAGAGGATTTTGTAATGTGAAGATTTTGTTAGGAGGTTAAGTGGTGCTATGTTAACCTGAATAATTTGGAATATTGACCTGCAGTCAATGCTGTGTAATCTCTGGTATACTGTATGGATGACCTACTCAAAGCCAGAAAGATGAAAATGACAAATCTCACCCTGGGTGATCTGTACTGTGATGACAAGAGCCCATTGTCTGAGGTAAAAATATACCATGCTATTTAACGGTCATATATTGCTGGGGGGATTTACAAAAGAACTAGGAATTATACATTTATATAGATGATTAATCATGATGGATGTTCATAGACATGCTCTCTCTGACTTCATACATATTTTATTTTTTAAAAACTTCATAGAATCTATAGCATGGAAATAAATATGATTAAGGTATTGAAACAGTTCAATTCTTAGAACTGATGATTGTGCAGGGTACTGTGTTGTGTTGATATAAATCTTACCTGCAATATTAATATCCACTTTTCTGTATTTGGAATATTCTGAACAATATGCCTAAATGTCCATTGTACAATCAAGTTACAAATTGTTATTACCAAATGATGTGAATGCAAACTGTTTTCAATTAGAATTATATCATGCCTTCCCCTTTTGTTTTGTGAAACAGAATGTTTGTCTGGTAGGGAAATCCGGAGGGAGGGAATGATTACAAGGCAAATGTATTTAGGAATGCATTAAAATGGGGGTAGATATGGGTTAAAAAGAGAAGAAATTCAGCAGATTAAGAACTGATGCAACAGAACAGACAGAAATACTAATATGATTGTGAAGTAAGCAAATGATCTTGTCGGGGCAGGGGCATGTCACCATTGGGTATCCTTGATCTGGATCAGTAGATAAAAAGTCTTGAATTCATTGGTGAAACAGACAGAAAAATCCGGGCTCTTGATGTATTATATATGATGCACTAATTTATCACTGTGAACCATAACATGTTAAAAGTCAACGACATGGGCACTGAATAGATGGTAGGACAGGAGAATATTTAGTGAAGTAGAATATTATTCATCTGCTTTTTCCCGAAGAAAAGGTACCTTGTAGTTTATATATGAATTCGCATCGAAATTGATAGACAGGGGTTCCTAGTAGATTACATTTGTAGAAATACTATGATTTGTATCTACTATCCAACGTAGAGAAAACAAGTGCCCTAATCAAGTTAGACTGGGAACCTGGGCAGAGCAGGAGCCAGGCATATGTTTCTGCTTTGAAAGAATAACAGCTAAGCCATCACTTCAATGTCTGCACAATGTCTTCCACCAAGGCCAAAAAAAAATCTCCCCTGGCATCCACTACAAATAATGCCATCAGTTTTATTTCTTATCTTTAAAAAAAAAACCCAAGAACTTGGAATTTGTATATGGCTGGCTGACCAGGACAGACCTAATAAAAAAAACCTCTCCCTGAGTGATGTCATTGGCTGTGTTTTATTTACCTATATATCAAACTTGCTGGACAACTACATTGGTTAGTGCATGTTTTACCAGCTATAAAGTTTGTTTATTTAGGCTGGCCAGACATGCTGAGAGACAGCTTACATAATATGCTGTTATACAGTGGGGATTAATAATGAAATTAATTTTTTTAATTGTCTTCTGGCTAATTTGAGGTTTTTTTTTTACCTCTGTGTGAATGTTATCACTAGTATTCGAATGGTCTGCTTGCTTTTCACATTGGTGGTGTAAATAAAGCAGCAGTTTATATAGAGGCCCTAATCTGTCCACAGTTTGATTATAACACTTATTTGTTGTTTGTTTGGATAAATTCTTCAGAAAGTAAGGGACATGTTTGGGAACCTAGGATGAATGGTAATGCTTGTCTTGAAATGATTAACTGTGTTTGTCCCCTGATAAACATTTCACTTAAATCCGTCATTTTCCTATGAGAAAAACCTTGTGGTTTTTGGTCACTCTTGGTTTATAACTGAAACGTCATTCTTTTTCCTGTCCTTCAAGGAATGTGCAAATTGTTGATGCTTGGTTTTAATTTGAATATGTACATGATCCCCTCAAGTAGCAAGTCACACTTAAGCCAAACCTCTAAGAAATTTGTCAACTTACCAAATTATTTTTCTCAAAATGTCTGACACGTTTATCTATCATTAGAGATGAAAATAATTAAGGAATGCATTACATAGATCTTCTAGCTAAAATGCTGTCAAGAAACTCATGTAAGTGATTGCACTTAAAAAGAAAGGTGACCAGTCCTGGAAATAAATTAATTGATAAGGTGTAAAAATGACTGGAGGGGAATGTAAAAGATATCAGTTTTCTTATTTAAACAGCCATTTTCCCTCCTCTTTCAGGGCTCCATGTGATTTATATTGACCATTAATTTACAGTTGGCTCACAAGTGTACTGAGTAGCAGTCATTATGGACCTTTAAAAATGATACTTTTCTACTACTTATGTGGTTACAAAACAACTCACAACCAAATCTGGAACATAACATGTATCGACAAAACATCATATCTGAAGAGGTGCTCTATGTGAATGGTATAGAGTGACTGTTTCCTTTGTTGAAGTGTTGTAATGAGACCTGTTTCCCACATTCTAACTCCTTGTCCCCTCTTTATAACTGTAAATGGCTGCTTAACTTTGATCTGTCTAGGAAATCTTTTGTTTCCAGAAATTAAGAAACTTGCAGATCCTAAAGTAGATTTTCTTATAAAGATGAAATGCTGGGAGCTCTGTAGGGGAGCTGGGGATTTTTCTTGTCTTGTAGATAAGGGGTCTTAATCCAGAATTTAGATGTATGATAAAACCTTTTGTTAGATAAATAAATTCCATTCCAACCTTATTTTTCAATTCCCTCATTTTTTGATTGAAAAATTAATTAAAGGTAAGGAATATACCTTCAGAGAAGACAACACAATTTACTATGTAATGTAAAAAAAAAAGTCTTGGCCACATTAAATATGAGTTTGAGAAGGGCGATTGTGATTTATAAACATTTTAAATTATCTTGTAGCATGCAATCATTATAAATCTTTGTAAAATTGTAAGCTGTGAATTCAGAGTGTGATCTAGAGGAGGGTGTTCATCAACCTGTGGTTTGAAATCTCTTGAAAATGTCCTGTTTATGCTGGAGATGAATTTTTCAGCAATAGTTTGATAAATAGGAAAGTATAAATATTTAGTTTAGGAAGCCTGAACAATGCTAAGTGTTATCTGGTGTGGGGTACCTGTAACTCTGGTGTCAGGGTGACCTAGTAAGGTCTCTATCAACAGTCTGTATCATGTTTGACCTGGAAATTTGTTGTAAAAAGGCTAATATTTTACATCTTCAAGCCTATGCATTCTAATTGGATCTTTCTTAGTCAGCATGGTCAGAGACCAGCATTATTAAATTCTTGTTTTGTGTTTCAGATGATGGAGTACAGGGAGGCTCCTGCTAGTCCCGGGGCATCCAGTGTCCACAGCCTGGATAATGGAGGGATGGACAATTTGGGATCCCCCACCACTCCATCCTCACCCACTCCCACGGCCCCCGTAGAAATCCCAGACGAGCGCTTGCCAAACGAGCTTTTAGATGAAATCTGTGAGGATATTGGGATGAAGGAGGGAATGGAGCTAGATTTTGTGGAGTTCCTTATGGAGCAAGATATGGTGGACCCCCAAGTGTACATGACCCCAGAGGCTATACGGAACACACTGTCATCAGTAGCTTCTACGCCGGCAGCACAGACCCACAGTGGTATGAAGTCAGCCCCACAGCCTCAAGTGACTTCTACTCCCAAGAACACTGACAGTAACTGGGCATCCAGAGGATGCAGCAGTCCTACAACTACTTACTCCGTGGCTTCCAGCACAAATTGCACTGTGGCAACTTCTAGTGGGTCAAGCAGTCCGGTAGCTAAGAGGTTCCACCTGTCAACATCAGGGCCCTCCAGTCCTGTGCGGACCACAGCTCCTCCACTTTCGCCACATGGAGGAGTTTTTAAGGCACCACCCACCCCACCCACACCTAGACGCTCCTCCCAATCTCAGCAAAGTATTGCTTCACCCAGCATATCCAGTACAGTTGGGCCTCAGGTACAGAGACCATATTCCCCTGCCAGTGTGCCTTTATCTCCCTCACAGAAATCCACGCCATCTCAGTTCAACCAGACCCCAGGTCAGACACAGATGGCCCCACCCAAGTCTATTCCACCACACATGCATAGGCAAAACAGCCAGCACAGCTACCAGAGGCTGGGGAGACCAGCACCTCCCAATGTCAACATACAAAACATGCCCCAGCAGCAAAAGTGGGCAGGTCCACCCAGCGGTCAGATGCCTAATGGCATGATGAGCAATCAGCAGTGTTCTATGAACAACTTGGGGTATTCTAGTAACCAACAGTACCAGAGGTCAATGGACCCTTCATGTACCAATGGATACTATTCAGGTATTGATGATGCATAATGTAGTCCAGGATTGTATCATTACTTATAAAGCAAACACTTATACTGGGAAATTTTCAATTTTTATATTCAACCTCATCCTGAACGGCCAAACTTAGATTTATTCATTACCCTAAAGTGATTTCAGGCAAAGTTGGGCAAAACTACAACTGAAAATGTCCTGGTATACAGTGATTGTTTTATAACGTGTTTCAAAATTACATCAGTGTGTGTCAACTTTATATATGGTCTTAGTATATAGCTTATTTCCACAAATACTTTTTGAAAGAATCTGTAATTGTTTGATGATGAAAGCATTGAATTGTAGGAGATACAAGTGGTGTTAGAATGTATGGGTCTTCAACAGTGTCCTCAACCGTCCCGTCCACTGCTTCATCCGCGCAGACAGCCATCCACTCTCACTCATACAACAACCGTCAGCCCATGCAAAACATGCCTCCTCAGCAGCAGAAGACTGTCCATTTCAGTGATCTGCAAGGGCATCAACAAAATGGAGTACCGCTCCAGAGACAGAACTCTACAGGATACAATCAAGGCTATGAGTCCAGTGACTGTGATTTAGAAAATGAGTTTAGTCAGAGAAATGTGCCATCTAAGATCATGCCTCGCCTAACACCCTCCATGAAGTCTGACATTGCTCCCTATATGGTTCCTGGCAATAACAATGGATCCATGAGTCCTTATGGAGACTACTCCAGGGGAAGCAATAGTCGTCCAGGGAGTGGCGATAATCCTATGGTTTCTATGCAAAATGACTATTTTTCACAAAAGCCTGGTGAAATATATAATGTGGATGATAATCAGAATTCAATGCACATGAATAATTACAATAATTCTGTACAACACCCACAACAAAGTGACATTCAAGAACCGGGATACAGACCTTCTTGTTCAGGGGGTGCTCCTATAGGAATGCAGCCTCTAAGACATTATGATGGACCAAACTGTGGCCTGCCACAAGGAGAGGCATTAGGGGATCTCATGTACATGGATAGAACCGATGCATACAAAATCGCCATGGGATATTGTGATACTCAATATGAACCACAAGGACAAAACATGAACAACAGCTGTATGAACATGGACCAAAAAATTATCAATTCTAATCCAGGGTACCCAGGTGAAAATTACTGTCAAAATGCTATGCAAAATAATGGACCACGTGGTATTCCTATGCAAAATTCTCACATGATGGGAGGCCCACCCCAGGGCAACATGTCTGGCAGTTATGATCAAAGTCAATTTAACAATCGTTTGCACCCAAGTGCCAATATGAACAATCCAATGTATTCAAATCCACAAACGCCGATTAGTGCTGAAAACATGCAGTGTCAGAACCCTGGAGTGAACGGACAGAACTGGGTCGGACCACAGCCCCCAGGGATGCATTCCAAACCTCCACACCAGGCAATGTCTCAGGGAATGAGCATGCACCCGCAACAAGGCATGCAGACCCCTGGGTCCAGCCCCCTGCCTCCCTGCACTCAGCCAAACTGCCAGAGTTGTAAAACAGGTTCTCCTCACCGGCCTCCCATGTTGGCATCACAACAGACGTTCATTCAACATCTCATTTCCGACCGTTCTAATGCCTTCCGCTCTCATCCTCTCTTTCCTTTACTACGAGATCTCATCATTGCGGATATGAACTTTTGTTCTCCAAGCTTTCCTTACCAACTCATAAGTAATCTACCCGCCGATTTCGACAAGCTATTGCAGAATTTCCTATCTCGGAACCCACCTTCAGGAACATATCAAGGCAATTTTGCAATAGAGAGTGTCATTATGGATGCCCTGAAGTATGCTCATCACTGCCTTATAGGTTAGTACGAATGTTTAAATCATTGTGTAGTAAGATTGTGCGAGATTTTCTTAAGTTAACTATGAGTTTGTATTCATGCTCTACTGTATCTAATTTTACACAGTATCAGTAGCTAAAAAAAAATTAAACCTAAAAGTTAAAAAGTTTTATTGTTCTAAAAATTCAGGTTTATTGGATTGCATTTCATAAACATAGACTAGTAAAAAAGATTTATGATTGGAAAAATTCAGAATTTATGTTTCAAAAGTAGACATTTAATTTGTCTTGCAGTGAGCCAAAGGCTTCTAAATTCATCCAAAATAAATAATGGTGAATCAGTAATGAATTGTATAAAATTTCATGAGTCGTACATTACCCTTTCTAATTCTCTGCCAGAATATGAAATTACCAGAGGATGTAAACAGTTTAATGCTATTCAGACAGGAATAATTGCCCACCAATGTATCTTGTGAAATCAAATAAATGTTTTGTGCAACATTTTTACCTGGTCAATGGATGAAATGCTGCACAGAAGTGTTATCGGTAGGGCATTAGGAAATTCAACATTGATTTTCACTTTTTGTCATAGCTGACGTAATTTTTCTGTGGTTGATATAAAGAACCAGAAATTTTATATTGATGCAATTGATCTTCAGGGGAGGTAATAATAGGAATTTTACTCCCTGAACCTGCAGCCTATACAAAGCTTTATCGACAAAATTGAAACTTAAAGACAACATCTCCTCTCTGTTGATATGCTAAGTTTCCAATTACAAAATGGTTAGTCGGATTAAATTGATTGCAAGAACCTTTGATGAAGTTATTAGAGCGACCTTTTGAGAGCATTAGTGGTGAAGTATTATCTTTCGTGGTGAAAAAGAATTTACCTCTTTATCATCAGAAATTTGATGATACTTTCTTCATTCGATAACTAAGCGAGTGCTTTTTGTTTGAGAAATAATAAGATTTGCAATAAAGTGTATTATACCATTTGTGATATAGTTCCTATGATACTAAAAATAAAATCCATTCCAATCATTTGAGTGTAGTATCTGAAGTGATAGATAAGACTGTTGGTCAGTGTGACGTTGAGTGTAGTATCTGAAGTGATAGATATGACTGTTTGTCAGTGTGACGTTGAGTGTAGTATCTGAAGTGATAGATAAGACTGTTTGTCAGTGTGACGTTGAGTGTAGTATCTGAAGTGATAGATAAGACTGTTGACCAGTGTGACGTTGAGTGACTGAGTGTAGTATCTGAAGTGATAGATAAGACTGTTGACTAGTGTAACATTGAGTGTAGTATCTGAAGTGATAGATAAGACTGTTGACTAGTGTAACATTGAGTGTAGTATCTGAAGTGATAGATAAGACTGTTGACCAGTGTGACGTTGATTGTAGTATCTGAAGTGATAGATAAGACTGTTGGTCAGTGTGACGTTGAGTGTAGTATCTGAAGTGATAGATATGACTGTTGGTCAGTGTGATGTTGAGTGTAGTATCTGAAGTGATAGATAAGACTGTTGACTAGTGTGACATTGAATGTAGTATCTGAAGTGATAGATAAGACTGTTGACCAGTGTGACATTGAATGTAGTATCTGAAGTGATAGATATGACTGTTGACCAGTGTGACGTTGAGTGTAGTATCTAAAGTGATAGATATGACTGTTGGTCAGTGTGACGTTGAGTTTAGTATCTGAAGTGATAGATAAGACTGTTGACTAGTGTGACGTGGAGTGTAGTATCTGAAGTGATAGATAAGACTGTTGACTAGTGTGACATTGAGTTTAGTATCTGAAGTGATAGATATGACTGTTGGTCAGTGTGACGTTGAGTGTAGTATCTGAAGTGATAGATAAGACTTTTGACTAGTGTGACGTGGAGTGTAGTATCTGAAGTGATAGATAAGACTGTTGACTAGTGTGACATTGAGTGTAGTATCTGAAGTGATAGATAAGACTGTTTGTCAGTGTGACGTTGAGTGTAGTATCTGAAGTGATAGATAAGACTGTTGACTAGTGTGACGTGGAGTGTAGTATCTGAAGTGATAGATAAGACTGTTGACTAGTGTGACGTGGAGTGTAGTATCTGAAGTGATAGATAAGACTGTTGACTAGTGTGACGTGGAGTGTAGTATCTGAAGTGATAGATAAGACTGTTGACTAGTGTGACATTGAGTGTAGTATCTGAAGTGATAGATAAGACTGTTGACTAGTGTGACATTGAGTGTAGTATCTGAATTGAGAGATAAGACTGTTGGTCAGTGTGACGTTGAATGAAGTATCTGAAGTGATAGATAAGACTGTTGGTCAGTGTGACATAGATTTTCCTATTAAGACGTCACTTGAATTGAGGTGTATGAATCTTCTTGATCTTGTACACATTGACGTCTCATCAGCCATGTGCAGCCATTAATTTTAGATGATAGGATATTTTAGGTTTGAAGTGTCACCTATTCACGAGTTCTTGTGTTAAAAAAAAAAAATCATGTGAAGTGACATGTTCTCTTATGAAATTATATATTAATTGCTTTGAGTAAATTACATAAACAACACTGTAAGGTGAATATACATGCAGTCAATTGTTAATATTTAAAAGCCTTTTGATGAAGATTAAAAAGAATATTGAGAAAGGGTAAGACTGATTTGTTTTTCTTCAGAGAAAATTCGGGATAGACAGGAACAAGACAAAGTCAGTAAGAGCACGTCTAAATCCTTGAGTGCCATCGAAGAATTTTGTGAAAAGTTTGACCGCTCAGTCCGGCAAAACATCATCAAGGTACACATCTAAATACGTCATATATGAAATATGCATAGGACAGAAATATGACTGATTATCATATATAATGAACAGTAGGTGCTATCTCAATCATTCAGTTGTATTATGTTTCAGGTCTTTTTACTGTAGATAATTTTGGGATTGAATATTTTGTTGAGTTTTGTGAGGGGAGGAGCTATAATACGTAGTAATATTGATGTTTTGTTGAATTTTTCACTGTCTGACAAATTATTGTTAGAGTAAGTTTCATCACAGTCAGGACAGTAATAGTCTAAAAACTCTGAATTTATCTATTTCCCTGGCCTTGTGCTTGTTACCTAATGCTTTAGAATGAAGTATTGAGTTACTTAAAGGCATGGCCTGTGTTTTATAGGCACTCAAATAACATACTTTCAAAAGAAGCAGTCAGGGTTCTGGTCATGTTTAATATTGGAGATCTGATATCTTTAAGTGGGCAAAATTTCACAAGTAATTTCCCAACAAGAATAAAAAATCTTGATGTAGAAAATACTGACAATGGTAGCTTTAAGGCTCCTATTCAGCCATTGACCATGAATAAGAAGAACATTTTTGAAATACAATCCTTTCATTGAGTGGGGTTAGATGTGGGGAGACAGCTTTCCTCGACCTGTTGATTCAGTGAAAATTTACACTAGAAAGCATTATCAGGTATTGTTCCCTACCAGTAGGAGAAGGTATGTCTGTACAGAAAGGAAAGAATAGAGCCAGATAGCAGTGATGGGAGTTAGCAAATTATTTCCCAGGATTGACAAGTCATTTCAACATATTCCAATTTACACTTTAAAAAAAAAAGAGTAGACATTGCAAGTGGTAACATTATATAAAGCTTATACCATCACTTTTATATAACATCATTTGAAATTCAAGTTGATCATTTTCTTTTTAAATTAAGTTTGCAAGTGCAAAGATTTTGAAATCAAATTTGATCATTTACTTAGTTAATTAAACTTTAAAAATGTACAGAAATGTAATCATTTCTGCCATAGGAAATCTGAGCACTATTTGTATAAAGCATTACTAGTGTGGGTCATGTGCGATGTTGGCAATATCCCCTTTTGAATGCTTGAAATCCACCTATTATTACTCCTGGCTTTATTTTTCTATGGGACTTTGTCAGGGTTTAGAAAAGTCTACCTGGGCTAGGGCACAGGAAATGATTCATTCACCCTGATTTAGATGTCCTAGATATGAATTTATGGCCGCTGTAACATAAATGTGTGTTTGTCAGTCTTGTTTTCATCATGCTGGATGTCTGTGTAGGAGTAACTAAACTAGGCCTGCATAATTTAAGAAACAATTAAATTTATCATGACATCAAAGTAATTAGATATATGCTGCAAACCTGCATGAGTTAGAAATTATACTGTAATAGTGCTCCATTTACAGCGGTATTGTATGACAGAATCCTAAATATGAAAAGTGGGTATTGGTTGGCTGACTGATTGTGTTTATGTAACAGTTGATTCAAGGTTAGTGTATGGGGACAAAGGGAAACTGCTTATCTTGACAATCTGTAACTTAATCATCTGATGCCTGTCATGTTTACTATAAACAGAGAGGTAACAATCTGTAGACATAGAAGGGGGGATCTCCTCAATCCATTATTTATATACACGCAATTATGTCACCAAATATGATTTAAACCCCCCCATAATAAATCTCTGCACTGTACTATCTTTGTTAAGGTTCAATGCTTGACTTGCACAAAACACAAGCTTGTCGATCAAACTGGTTGACATGATGGTGATCGGAACATGCTACAGCATTGTGTTTCTGTTTGTGTGGTCTTGGTGCTAGTTCTACTTTCCCGCCCATTTCTAATACCCTTCAACAGAGAAGAATTCACCCGTAGCATTTAATCAGACAAGTTCTCCTCCTTAAATTGATGGAATTCCTAAACAAGTGGCTGTTTGGTTTGGGGGAAGGCGGAGAAGATTAAAGTGCCTGATTGTGTTGGCTACTCGGCCAGTAGACCATGTTTGTATAGGTAACATTCAACAGCTCCCCTGAATGGAACATGTTAAAAACGGACCAAGTACAAGTGTTCACAATGTTTAAAACTTTTCCTTTCTTACCCAGTCAAAGTACACTATACTGGCCATATATAGAAATTATTAATTAATTCTAAAGAATTTTAATAGAAATGGATGAATGATAGAGAGAGAGAGAGAGCTGGTGCAAAATGAGTAGACCCCATATCACTGGTACAATTTCACAAGTCACATCACTGCAACATTTGACCCTAGATGCGAGTAGATCTTTAATTGTAGCTACTTAGTTGGTTTACCCACAAAGGAATACCATCAAATTCATAATTTTGTGTGCAGATTGAAATGCAAGCACATGCTAGAAAAAATTTACTCCTAGTAAGTAACCCACATGCCTTAGGATTATGGGGTTTGCAGGAGAAAGGTGGAGCAAGTGCCAAGAGTTTCTTATTTCTATTTGAACATTGTCTGAAGAGATTCTTTACATGTGGTTTCTGAGTAACTGTTAAAAAATAGGAGAAAAAATAAATAGCAGGTGCAGTAAACTTCCTGACATGCAACTGTGTATGTTTGTGTTATAAAGGCATCCTTAGTTCAAAACACATGATCCAGTTCTTTGTTTTGGGTTCAATGAGAGTGGCATCAGAAAGAGAACACTCTAGGAAAATGTGTTAACACAGAATCTACATCAGCTTTTAGCTGTCAAACACCGGGGTTAAGAGTTATTCCCCTTTGGCTTATTTTTACTATAGTCTAACTAGTGCAATGTTTGCATATGTGGGCTACTTGGAGGGAGATGGAATGAGAGATTAGCTGAAGCATGACACAGTGTTGTATGCTCTCGGTTTCTGGTGTGTGTTATTTATTTTTTGCCTAGCTATAGGAAGGTTTGACTGACACACACATACAACTAATTTCGGTACGATAGACATCTTTTCCTGTCCAGTTCAGTAAGAACCTGCCATGGGGAACTAGGTTAGACATGACTGCAGGCCCCTGGTTGAGTCACACAGCTGATAAGGTTTCATTATAACACATTCATCCCAGGGATTTTTTTAAAATGAATAATTCTCTTATCAGAAAATTGAAAAGCCAAAAAGCTGTGTTGACTTGGTAGGTACAACATAAATTACAACACTTACTGTAGACATTAAATGTCAGATTTCTTTGTGGTTGAAGTCTAAACTCTGTGCAGTTATGAATATGAAAACATTTCTTGTTAGGTTTTGTGAGGCCTTGTTCAAAACGCATACCGGTACCAGTAGGAAACTCGTCTACTAATTAGGTTGTAAAAGTCAACAACAAATGTAACGCAGTATGTTCTGATATTTATTTGGGCCCTTGAAATTGAATTACATTTAAAGTTAATAAGCTTTGTATTGGGGGTTTCAGCCAGCAACTTTCCAGCTGCCAAACCACAACGGAGCGGTAAGCTCATCAAGCTTGCCTGGCCAACCAATTGGAGGAAACATGACCCCCACCATGGGCACTCCCACGAAGGACCACAAGTATTCAGAGATGGATAGCATGATGGTATATTCTCTTCATTATTAACAACCCTCCAGTGCTTTTCATCAGTTTGAAATATCTGTAGACTTTATAATACTCTGTCCACAGTTAGAAATTTAATTTGTGTTTTATTCACAAAACCTATATTTAAATGAGTAATGTGCAACATATTATGTAATGCAGTCAGTAATAATGATTCATTATGCAGATGAATGTTGAAGGTTAAATTTGGGTCTTTGAGTGTGGAAATGCATAATGAAAAATTATGACTATGTGCTAAAAGGTATTCATTTGTTCATGTAACAAGTAATTAGAGGGGGGAAGTAGAAATTTCCAGCAACAACAAATTGAGTCCATGCAATATGTAAATTCTGTTTGGATAAATTTCAGATGCAGGGTTTGTTTTCTTCACCAAATGCAAAGAAAGGCCTAGATCTGAGCGTTATGTGTTCACCACATTTCAAGTCGCTGAAGGATCTGGCGGACTGCAGTGACTCAACTAGCATTGTCAGCAGCAGCAGTAATCACGGAAAGTCCGAGTCCAAAAAACACCCTAGTCTGCCCAAAGAGGTAACCACTGTCTTACAAGCATCATTATATACATCAAGCTGAATAGAACATCTTCCCTCCTGTACAGCACAGGCCTTTGTTTGCAGTACAGACTAGTATTTTAAGTCTGTCACAAATTGTAACAGTAAAAAATCTCTGAATATATGAATTCTTTCCGTCAATGCTCACTCTTGATCGTATAAAGAATTCCTAAGGACTATTCCAGCAAAAAAACGTGGTGGGGGGGGGGGGGGGGGGAAGCAACCTTTACATTAGTTTCTCTCTGCCACCCCACCCACAGAATAACTGAAAACACCTCAACCATCTGTAGTATTCAATCCATTGTCATTAATACAAGCTTTCATTGTTTTTTGTGGTTTTGCCAATCCATGAAATCAAGTGATCAACAAAGTTACTCTTCTTTCTTATGAATGAAGGAGCTTTTTATGAGATTTCACATCAGCATAACTACTTTTCAACAAATCCAGAAATTTGATACAATATGTGCTCAGCTATTTATGATTAAGGCACTGCATCTGACAGATTTCTTAGACAAGTGACCAGGTTATGGTTTTCATAGTAATGTCGTCAAGTTTTTAATTGGTCCATTTCCTGAAAACTATTAATACAAATCTGGCTTACCTGAACGATATATCTGGATGCGATATCATTATGATTTGCAAGATGCATCTTTCAGGACGAGTGACCTGGTTAAAGTTTTACAGCTGGTCCATTTCTCAGTAACTACAGTTTCTATGTGTTTGGAATTTCATTATGATGTCATTAAATCTTTGTTTCTTATAATGAAATGTATAACTCCATTGTGCTTTACATGAACCTCCACTCTGGAAGGATTCCCACATTAAATTGACAGATGTATGATTGCTTAGCTTCAAGAACCTGCACAGCAAGCTCTGTTGTCTTCTGACAACTCTTGTTTTCAATATTTTGGTTTTCAAAGTCAACAGTACTAGTCAAATAAGGAAGTGATACTTTCCATTTTGCAAGAATTTGCTGAGAGTGGATGTTGACAAAATACATGAACTTTAAAACATAAAATTAGGAATAGATTTTGGTAATGTGAGATCCAGTTTAATTCCCAATGGCTTTTATTGATAGGCTTCCCTTGCTGTTTTGAATTCAGATACTCCGGGAAAAAATCATGAAATTGTAATTGCTATTTCATAATTCATCTATAGAATTTTGAATGAAATCTTAAATACAATGTGTGTACAAAATCAACAAAAAATATTTGTGGCCCCCCCCCCCCCCCCCCCCCCCCCTTGACTAATTTGGGGGAAGTGGATATAATATTGTCCAAAATAATCACTACCAACACACCAAAATGTGGATATTGGCTGGACTAGTTCTATTATTATCTATGTAAGAAAGTTCTAAATTCTGCTTATCATTCCAGTTTAAATGAACCAGGTTGAATTTAGATCTCAATCTCTCATATATTGAAGTATGTGAAGAGTCCTTTCTTAAATTTGAGGGTTTTTTTAGGCTGTGGCCATCATGTTGGAATGGTTAAGACAACACAAAGACAATCCCTACCCCAACGATGATGAAAAGGCAATGTTAATTAAACAAACGGGACTGACTATCAATCAAATCAATTACTGGTTCACAAATGCACGAAGAAGAATTCTACCAAAGTGGGCCCAGCAGTGTAAGTGAGATGGAATTCTGCCCTGAATTGCTCAATTTCGGGAGGAAATGGCTTAGAATTCTCGGATTTGCACATATCACCCTTCAGTGCCTGGAGTTTTAGTCCAAGGAAGGTAACTCCTACAACTTCCTGCATGTGGCGAGAAAGTCTGGTGTCTGGAGTGGACAGTACACATCAGCATTTTGAGACAGCATTCAGAGATATTTGATTAATGTGTTCATTGTCCATGACAATTCTTGGTTAGTGCTTTGTTTACAAATCTATTTAGAGTATTTTGTGATCTAGGATAATATCAAAGCCTTTGTACTGCTATGCACAGAAGTTAGCATTGCGTTTCTCTGTGATTGTAAACGGTCCTAGAAGGACTTTTTATTTTGTAAGTATTGTGTCCTAAGGACTAGTACGTTTTATTTATTTGTAGATTTAGGGGGGGGAGAGAGAGCTGTTACCAAAGATATGTGTGTAAATTCTACCAAAGTAAGCAATAACTGGGGTTGTTTTTTGAGCTCCACACCGCTCTATGTGTGGCTTTTACTCCGAATTGATGTAGTATTTATGGTTACCTGTAACACTTATTTAATATTTAATATCCTATTTTATAAGGACACAAACTTGAAAAACACTCTTAGTTTCAGTGTTTCTGTCAAATATTTTACCGATTTTTTTTTTTTTTTAAATTTTTTTTTTACACTTTTAAGTGACATGCATGTATTTTTATTTATTTATTTTTTTAAGATGTTCTTTTTTTTTGTCAATTTAAGACAAATTAACGACCAGAGAGATCAAAGCATGCATAAGGTGAATACTAAAGAATGTGCCAAACACATCTCCTGTTTGTCTTGTATTCCGCGAGAATTTGGTGCAGTTTGTAACATGTAGATATAGCAATAAGAATACTCAGTTTGACTTGTTTTAGTTATAAGTATGAAATGTAGTCATTATAAACAAATTAACCTGATCTGTTCCAAATCTTCAGGGAGGTTAATGTAGTTAAAAAGGAGGAGTTCCTAAAGTAACATAGGATTCTCTTCTTTTTCCCCCGATAAGTCAGAATTTGTAGCTTATCGAGGCCTTGGCATTTCTCTGATGCTCTTTTCAAAGAATTGTAGACCTCAGCAGAGTTTGTATATAGAGTGTACATTGAAGTCATTATCATATTATGAAGTCGTTTTTTTATCTTTCTTAGAGTTTTATTGTAAGAGTTTATCACAGTTTTATATAATGCATGTACATGAATGAATGGGCTTGGTATTCCATTTCACAGTATATGTGTTTGTAACATTTTTGTTTAGAATTGTGATTTTTATAGATGGGTGTTTTTTTTTTACTGCAGTATTGAAAGCATACACTTTTGCTGTTTTATTTTCATCAGTCTTTTAATTTAGGGTTGTTTTTTTTTTTTTTTTTTGTTACTTGAACAATTGATGCATTTTACAATATTTTTTAAAAGAGATTTTTTTGA
>NC_079169.1:10601755-10639255 GCF_947568905.1 Ostrea edulis
ATTTCTTCATACCTGCTCTGTAGCTGTGTACAATGCGCATAGTATGTCTACTTTAACAACGAGGGATTCCAACAGATGTGGAAGTACAATGTAAATATAAAAAATGAATTAAATTTTGGATAATACAGGAGAGTGTGAACTGTGACATTTTACGCATACTTTACATACAGCGCTAACGCCCCTCGTTATAATGCTGTATGCCAATCTCAAGCGGCATAGTTCATACCCTCCCGTATTTTCAATCTGAAATAGATTCGACCTTTTGCATCTGGCCATGTATCCTGAATCTACGAATTTTGTCACGATAAAACAATTCTACCGGTGATTTCAGCTGCAAACTAAATGGTAGAGATTAATAAGAACTTGATACATTGTCAGAATGGATTAAAAATATAAGAGGAATAATAAAACCCCACATTAGACATATTAATACAATGGTGCCTGCCATCTATCCTTCTGTGTTTAGTAAACCAGATGTGGTAAAAGAATTAGATAGGTTACATTAGGTATATGTTTTGGTTCCAGCTGACAAAGCTTGTAACAACATTGTCTTTGTACGGCTCATTATTACAACTGCATTTTAAACGAACTTGGAATTAATTTCACTTTTGGTAATCGTACTTCAACACCAACTGCCCTTTCAAAAGACGAAATTCTTCAAAACCATGCTTAAGTTCTCGAAATATTTAATATCCCAGTCAATAGGTCGGATGAATTTGAGTCACCGTACCTATACTGGATTCCCAAACTTCATCCAAACAAAGATACCTTGCTGGATCCAGTAAATGTTCTACCAAGCCCCTATCTTTGCTCCTCACGCAAATATTAACAGCTGTGAAGGAGAAACTTCAAACGTACTGTGCGACTCCAAATGCCAAATGTGGTATAAATCAAATATGGATTCTAAAACATTCTAAAGAACTTTTAGTAAACTTGAAATCGCATAACTTTTCTCAAATCAACAACATCAAAACGTATGACTTTTCAACACTTTACACGACCATTCCTCACGATAAATTAAAGACTAGACCTTTTGACATCATAGACAGTTGCTTCTTCAACAAAAATGGAAAACGCAAATATTCCTATCTAGTGATCAGTCATCCAAAAAATTACTTTGTTAAACGCCATTCTGATTCCACGCACGAGTACTCTGAAGTTGAAATAAAAAATATGCTGGAGTTCCTCATTGACAATATCTTTGTGGTCTTTGGTGATCAGGTCTTCCAACAGTCTGTTGGAATTCCCATGGGCACGAATTGTGCTCCTTTGTTAGCTGAGCTGTTTTTATCCTATGAAGCAGAATTTGTTCAAAAACTTCTACGTGAGAAGAAATATCACTTGATGTGGCCTTCAGTTCGACATTTAGATATATCGACGACATTTTATCTATTAACAATAATAACTTTCATTCATATATCAATTCGATATATCCCCGTGAGCTCGAAATAAAAGACACCACAGAGTCGTCCACTTCTGCTTCATACTTAAATGTTTTATTGAAAGTAGATATTAACGACAAACTAACAACTCAACTTTATGACAAACGGGGTGATTTCAGCTTCTCCATCGTCAACTTCCCATATTTATGTAGCAATATTCCATTGTCACCTGCATATGGTGTTTATATCTCTCAACTGATTCGATACGCAAGAGCTTGTTCTGCTTATGGTCAGTTTTTAAATCGAAGCAAGCTACTGACAAACAAGTTGATGGTGCAGGGGCTCCAACAGTCTCGTTTAAAGTCAGCATTTCGCAAAGTCTGCGGTCGTTATAACGATCTAGTTTGCCAATACAACCTATCATTGGGTCAAATGCTGTCTGACGTAGTTCATACCGATTGTTAGGCCGTTCTTTACGCACTGATTTTGACTACGGGTTACTCAGTTTACATGATCAAGATATAGGGCTCACGGCGGATGTGACCGGTCGACAGGGGATGCTTACTCCTCCTTGGCACATGATCTTACCTCTGCTGTGTACAGGAGTCTGTATATGCCCTATTCTTAATTTTGCATTCTTTATAGGATTCATGCGATTTATCGCTTTTGTTATCTTTACATTTTCTTCAATAAATCATCGTCCAAGACCTTGTCGACCGTTTGTGAAAACACCACAGTAGTAATATAAGCGTATGTACGGCAACCTATGATAGATTAACGGCTTCTGCGACTACGATTGGATGTCATGGTAGGTCCATTCAACATGCTCTCGTTTATCGAATCAGCTGAGATACAAAACACCATATGCAGGAGATAATGGAATATTTCTACACGAATATAGGGAGTTGGTGATGGAGAAGCTGAAGTCCCGCTTGTCATAAAGTTGACCTAATGTTAGTTTGCCGTTAATGTCTATGTTGAGTAAAATATCTAAATGTGAAGCAGATATGGGAGGTTCTCCTTCGTATTCTTATCCGGAATAAGATTCAGAGGGGGGTCTACTGTATAGTAAATAGTCTCCTTCAACCAGATGTTCGACTGTTTCCGTCAACTTCAACGAGTTCTATATCATAGAACATCATTTCCCACCACCCCATCCCCGGAAACACAACAATAAAAGGAGGAATATCCTTCTACACAGCCATTTTTCCGCGGGGAAAATCTCTCTTTATTACCATTTTTCCATGGGGCAATCCCTCTATATATCCAGCTTAACGTGAGGGAAATCCCTCTATATAGCCAGTTTTTCGTGGGGAAAATCCCTCTATATAGCCAGTTTTTCGTGGGGGAAATCCCTCTATATAGCCAGGTTTCTGTGGGGTATAAATCTCTCTATACAGCCAGATTTACGTGATGTAAATTCCTCTATATAGTCAGTTTTATATGAGGTAAATCCCTTTATATAGCCAGCCTTATGTGGAATAAATCCCTCTATATACCCGTAGCCGGTTTTCCGTGGGGAATCTTTCTATGTACTAATATGGGCAGTTTTACTTGGGGAATCCTTCTATATACTAATATAGCCAGTTTACGTGGGTTAAGTCCTTCTATAGAGCCATTTTATGTGGGGTAAATCCCTCTCTATAGCCAGCTTTACGTAGGGTAAATCCCTCTATATAGCCAGTTTTACTTGGGGAAATATCTCTATATATTTAGTTTTCCGAGAGGTAAATCCCTCTATATATTTAGTTTTATGTTGGGTAAATCCCTCTATATATTTAGTTTTATGTTGGGTAAATCCCTCTATATAGCCAGTTTTATGTCGGGTAAATCCCTCTATATAGCTAGTTTTACGTGGGGGTAATTCCTGTATATAGCCAGTTCTTTATACTAATATAGCCATTTTACGTGGGATAAATCCCTTTATTATATATTTGTTATATATGAACACAGGCACGTATGGAATCCGGATAGGGCCACATAGTTCACTATCGCATCATCGAGGTTTGGGGCGATGGCGCGATAATGCGATGACGATGGTGCGATAAAACGATGACGCGATGCTTTACAGCGGCATCGCGTTATCGCATCATTACCATCACGTTATCGCAGTATCGCTCCATTGCACTATCGCGCCATCGTGTTATCGCACCATCGCCATCGCAATCGCCCCAAACCTCGATGATGCGATGGTGCAATAGTGAACTATGTGGCCCTATCCGGATTCCATAGGCACGCGCCCTTTATCACACACCCTGTATCTGTACCCTTTATTTTACCCTTTAGTTCACCCCTTTTTATACGTTTTTGGAATACCTGTGTAGTTTTCATCCGCTTGGAAGCAGACGATATAATTTTGTAAACAAATGGAGAAACAAACATCAAGAGAAATAGAAATGGGAGAGGGAACGTTGGAATCGTTAGTGAAGAGAATATGGAGAACTTGAGGACTTGATAGAGTTGGTCAAAATATAACGATAATTTTTAGTAAATAGTAATATTAAACTAAAAAGAATCGAAACAAGTTATTCAAATATATTTCTTATGTCATATACCGGTACTTGTATTCATTGAATATCTTGAACCATTCAAAAACAGTAATCGTTGTTCTTAACTTTTGTTCGTTAGTGAGCCCTTTAATATCAGTATTTCAAATATATAATAATAACAACAATACATGGCAAAACCTGAATCACGCTCCATATCAACCTTCGACCAACATCAACCAGCCTATCCCATTTCCGATTGACCCAGACGGTCACGATTTCCATACCTTGTTTTAATACATGTTTTATACATGGGTACAAAATTGCACGCGTATCTAGTCATTCATTAATAAGATATTGAATGTCAAACATGGCTAGTGATTCAAAGGCATGTTTTTCATCTAAGATTGGGTACCGTGCTAAAATTCGGTACTTGCATTTAAAGGGTTAAACAGGAAAGGAAATGCACGGCGAGTTACCATCTTATGCTCAGGTTAACTTCTGGGTAGGGTAATTCAAGCGCGGTAGAACGTCTTTAAAAGATGAAGCCAGGTCTGGACGCCCACTGGATGCCACCGACGAAGAAATGTGTAAGAAAGTTCGGGATCTGGTATACTCTGATGTGGAAGAAATAGCACAGGCATCAGGCATTTCACGTGCTGGCGTTTCAATAATCTTGCATGATCGTTTAGGTATGTGCAAGCCCGTTGGATCCCCAAATCCCTTAGCGATGAGCAAATGGCGACCAGAGCATCAGTATACAGCGCCTTGTTGAAGCGTTTTAGGTCAAAAGGTGATTTACTTTTGCGTCTGGTTACTGTAGATGAGACTTGGATTCATTATTATGAGCCAGAGAATAAAGCTTATTATGAGCCAGAGAATAAAGCTCAGAGTCGTCAGTGGGTAGAGCCTGGGTCCGTGAGGTCGAAGAAGTTCAAGACGCAACCATCTGCTGGCAAGGTGATGGCCACAGTAATTTGGGACGCAAAAGGCGTTATTATGTTGGACTTTTTACCCAAGAGAAGTACAATAACTGGAGTGTACTATGCAAACTGAGAACCGCCATCCGTAAAAACGCCGAGGTAAACTCTTTAAAGGTGTTTTGCTGCAATAGGACAACGCGAGAGTCCACACTTGCAAAGTTGCAATGGATGGTGTAGAGCGAAACGGGTATGAATTAATACCACATCTTGCCTTTTCGCCTGACCTAGCTCCTACAACGATTGCTAGCTCCTAGCGACTTAACTTGAAAAAGGATATCCTTTGACGTCATTTCCATTCTGACGAAGACGTCGTGACGGTAGTTGAGGAGTGGGTGAGTGAAGAGGACCATGACTTTGTTAGTTCTGGGCTGATGGCACTTGAAAACCGTTGGTCTAAGTGCATCACACTAGAGGATAATAACATCGAAAATCCCTCTATGTAGTCAGCTTTACGTGGAGACTCCTTCTACATACTAATACAACCAGTTTTACCGGGGGGGGGGGGGGGGGGGGTCCTCTTTTTAGCCAATTTTAAGCTAAGAAAATTCTTTTCTACCCCCCCCCCCCTTACTTGTGAATAAATATTGTTTATTGGCATTTATCGGGTTAGGATTTTTACAAACCCCTACATTCCAACCTAACCAGTGGATATGGGGTAATTAATATGTAAAACAATATGTATGCAACAAGCACTCACAAATAAAGAAAGAAGAAAAGAGGACAGAACAGTATGAAAAAAGTGTTTTGTTCTGACATCTTCAACAATATATATAATATTTAATGTGGTAATTAATAATGTTACTAATTTCATTCTCAGCACATCCAAGAATATATTCTTTTTTACAAGTTACAACATGAAAAGAAAATATGTTACTGATTCATTCAAATACGTTCCTTATAAATATTTTGATCTCGTTCACATTCATACAATAGATGTTCAATACTTTCTTTTTGTTGGCTACATAATGTACATAAATCTGTATCTGACTTGTGAATAATTTTAAAGAATGTGTTAGTAGTCAATATCCTATGGTTAACACGATATTGAAACCATTGTATTTTTTTTTTCTTTAAGTAATACAAATACATTAGTATTAATGTTTTTCCATTCAACTTGTAAAATTTGAAACCTTACATTCCATTTTAATTGACCTGTAGGCTTTACTTCATTATCATTAAGAGTATTATATAAAAAAAAAAACATTATTTCCAATTTTTGTCTAAAATCAAAGGAATTAAATGTGTTGGAATAAAAGGTTCTGTTAATTTACTGAGTTGATCAATCTTATGATGTTTCATTATTTTCTTTACTACTTTGGTTACACTTAAATATTCTAAAACATTGGTTTTTACTTTGTTATATATAAATGTAAATTTGTTGTATTCCATCATTTTCCCATCATTGTCTAATAATGAATTAACAAAGTTGATATTATTTTCACTCCATGCCTTCAAAAATATTTACTTTATTATTTACCTTTAAGTTCTCATTATACCATAAAACACTAAAGACAATTGTTCTTGAGTGATGTTATCATCATGTGCATAACAATTAACACGTTTATTCCAAGATTGAAATACATCAACCCAAAACCGATTCTTAGATTTCTCCACTTTCTGTAAACCATATAGTGGCCCTAAAATAATAACTTGACTGATATCAATATCTGTACCTATAACTGACAGCTATTTGGCAGAACACTTGAGTAATTTTTTAACACAGGATATTTTCATGGTGTCTATGAAATTCTCAATATCAATCATTTTAAGTCCCCCTTTTTCATAATTCTGAGTGAGTACTTTTTTCTTACCGGTAATTTTAGAAATAGGACTCCTCCATAGGAATTCAAACAGAATCTGATTTAGTTGTTGAATTATATCTTTCCATGGATTGGGTAAAGCAATAAAGAGATGTACAATGTAGCAGTTTAGATATAGCAAGTGACTTAATTACAGAGAACGACCCATAGGGGTAAGATTTCGTCTCTCCCAATGTTTTAATAAATTTTTTATGCTTTTCATTTTTTCGGTAAAATTAGCTTTAACCATATCTTGTAATCTAATGTCAAATTCCATGCCCAATATTTTGAAAGATTTCGTCTCTCCAAATGTTTTAATAAATTGTTTATGCTTTTCATTTTTTCGGTAAAATTAGCTTTAACCATATCTTGTAATCTAATGTCAAATTCCATACCCAATATTTTAAAAGATTTATTTCCCCATGTCAGATCTGTGTTATTTATTAATATTTCTGTGCTTTGTTTTTTACTTCCAATCCATATAACTTGTGATTTTGAATAATTTACTGATAGTCCTGATATTTGTTTGAACACATTTAATTCATGAATTGTAGCCTTCAGAGATTCCCTGCTTCCATCTAGAAAGAGTGGTATCATCTGCAAATTGTGATATTAGATGTGTAACTTCCCCCATATTTATTACCTTAATATTTTTATTACCTCTTAATTTGATTGCAAGAATCTCTGCACATAATAAAAAGAAATAAGGAGAAATCGTATCCCCTTGTCTACAACCTCCTCCATTCTTGAACCACCGTGACAAATTCCCACCTTGGTTGATTGTTGTTATGATGTGGTAAAACATTTTACGCAACTAATTATCGAATTACCAAAATTAAAAAATGTCAACACTTGTATCATAAAGTTCCATGACACTGTATCAAAGGCTTTTTCAAAGTCTATAAGTAAAATTAATCCAGGAATATTTTTGACTTGTGTATATTTAAAATTTTCAGAGTGCATGCTGCCTCATTATAACTAATATCACGCTCCAGTTTCATTTTTTCTTCTAATGATAACTTTCTAGTGTTATTAAATACATTATCATGTTCCCATTTTTGTGAATCATCTTTTAAAGTTTTACTCTGGTATAAAGTTTCATAGAATTCACATATGCCCTCTTAAATTTCATCCTGTTTAGTAATAATCCCCCGCCCCCCTCAGTTTCTATTCTTTGTATAATTTTACAAGTATAGTTTCTTTTATCTAAGTTACAAAAGTATTCTGTTGGTTTTTCACCTTCATCAATCCATTTAACCTTAGATCTTATCATGGCACCTTTTAATTTTTCAATTCTAATGGCTTCTAATTGTTTACTAAGTTCCTCAATGTGAGATACATCTCTTTCACTTTCTTTTTTCCTCAAGACATTGTATTTGTGCATGTAGATCTTTTTCTTTGTTGTTCCTAGTTTTTTTTCATAAAAGAGGAATGAGAAATTGACTGACCTCTAATTTCCATTAATAATACTTCTAAAAACAATTGATTATTAATGAAGAAACTAATTTCAGCATCAGGTATATTAGAAACATGTTCAGGATTGTATACTGGTAGATAATATTGTGATTTCATTTTATCAATAGTTTTTTTTTTTTAGCTCATCTTAGCTGAAAGCTCAAGTGAGCTTTTCTGATCGCTTTTTGTCCGTTGTCTGTCTGTCCGTCCGTCTGTCTGTCTGTCTGTTTGTTAAACTTTTCACATTTTCGACTTTTTCTCCAGAACCACTGGGCCAATTTCAACCAAACATGGCCAAAAGCATCCTTGGGTGAAGGGCTTTCAAGTTTGTTCAAATGAAGGGCCATGTCCCTTTCAAACGGGAGATAATCACAAAAATGCAAAAATAGGGTGGGGTCATTTAAAAATTTTCTTCTCAAGAACCACTGGGCCAGAAGAGCTGAAATTTACCTGAAAGCTTCCTGACATATTGCAGATTCAAGTTTGTTCAAATCATGGGCCCCGGGGGTTGGATGGGGCCACAATAGGGGATCAAAATTTTACATACAAATATATAGGAAAAATCTTTAAAAATCTTCTTCTCAAGAACCACTGAGTCAGAAAAGCTGATTTTTACATGAAAACTTTCTGACATAGTGCAGATTCAAGTTTGTTCAAATTATGGCCCCCGGGGATAGGATGGGGGCCCAAGGGGGGATCAAAGTTTTACATACAAATATATCAGAAAAATCTTTAAAAATATGCTTCTCAAGAACCACTGAGCCAGAAAAGCTAATTTTTACAAGAAAACTTTCTGACATAGTGCAGATTCAAGTTTGTTCAAATCATGGCCCCCGGGGGGTAGGATGGAGCCAAGGATAGGGGGGGGGTTTCAAAGTTTTATATACAAATATAGGAAAAAGCCTTAAAAATCTTCTTCTCAAGAACCATTGGGCCAAAAAAGTTGACATTTACATGAAAGCTTTCTGACATAGTGTAGATTCAAGTTTGCAAAGGGTAGTTTGGGCCATAATAGGTACTAAGGTTTTACATGCAAATATATATGGAAAGTCTTCAGATATGGGCCAAGGTGACTCAGGTGAGCGATGTGGCCCATGGGCCTCTTGTTTTACTTTTGCAACAAATTCTTTATTGTATAAAAGTGAATTATTAAATTTCCAAAGCCCCTTACCTCTCTGATAATCCTGAAACTTTAAAGATAAAATTACTATAAAATGATCTGTTCTGTAACTAGGATCTATATTGCATTCATGAACACAGTTCAAAAGTCTATTTGATACGAGAAAAAAAATCTATCTAGCCATTTTCCTTGGGTTTATATCTATGTGTATCAGGGTGTAATTCCCTATATATATCTAAAAGATCTAATTCCTCTATTGTTTCCAACATGAATTTTCTAGCATTAGGGTTATTTATGGTATCTTGCTTATAATACTTGCAATCTATTTTTGAGTTTAGAATAAAATTAAAGTCACCACAGATAATGTAATTTTCATTTCCCAGATTTTTTACCTTTTGCACAACCAATTTATAAAATTCAGGATGATCCCTCTTCTTTACAGTCAGTTTCACGTGAAGGAAATCCCTCTAAATAGCCAGTTTTACGCGAGGAAAATTCTTCTTTGTAGCCAGTTTTACGTGAAGGAAATCCCTCTATATAGCCACTTTTACGTAAGGGAAATTCCTCTATGCAGCCAGTTCTACGTGGGATAAATCCCTCTATATAGCCAGTTTTAAGTAGGGTAAATCCCTCTATATATCCAGTTTTACGTGGGGAATACTAATACAACCAGTTAAGATACGTCTTTTTAGCTAGTTTTACGTGTGGAAAATCCCTCTTTATAGCCAATTTCACATGAGGGAAATCCCTCTAAATAGCCAGTTTTACATAAGAAAAATTCGTCTTTGTAGACAGTTTTACATGAGGGATATTCCTCTATATAGCCAGTTTTATATGAGGGGAATTCCTCTTTATATCCAATTTTACCTGAGAGAGATTTCTCTATATAGCCAGTTTTACGTGAGGGAAATCCCTCTATATAGCCAGTTTTACGTGAGGGAAATTTCTCTTTATAGCCACTTTTACGTGAGAGAAATTTCTCGGAAATTCCTCTATGTAGCCAAGTTAACGTGAGGAAAATCCCTCTATATAGCCAGTTTTACGTGAGGGAAATACCTCTACGTTGCCAACTTAACGTGAGGGAAATCCCTCTACATAGCCAATTTTACGTGGGGTAAATCCCTCTATATAGCCAGTTTTACGTGTGGGAAATTCCTCTATACAGCAAGTTTTACGAGGGAAAGACACAATACATGTGCAGTAGTACCGCGGAAAGGCATGTACTAAAATTGTGAAAAGCATGACACCTGGGGTCGGGTTTCTGGTGCCAGGGCGTGACCTTATACAAGACTCATGCAGCGACTCTTGTGTCTAACGTATTCCGATATTCTTAATTCTGCTGATCAATGGTAACCTTTGGAAAAGAACAAAGTTTAGGAAATCCCATATAATAAATGCTCCCAATGAAACGCACTGTACAAGCGCTAATTCTACCAGGGTTATCAATATCAGGACGGTTGTTGAAAAACAATTATTTGTTTTACTTTAATTTTCATATTGTTCAGAATTTAGATGAATGAAACAGAAAAACTATCAACGCCAATGGCAATCGGGAGCAATTACCTTGTTTGTTTTCTTAAAATGGCCATCATTGCACGGCAAACGGACGATTATTTGTATTCGTTAGTAGTTTCCGTTAAATGCAATAATGCGGTCATTTCCTAGAAATGAGACACCAGGGACATAATTAGAAATCCAAAAATAAACCAGAAGAGTCTCTGTGAAGACTGTAGATGTGCTGGTCTAGAATTGTTCATATCGATATCTATTTTTATTTATTTAGTTATTTAGAGAGAGATGTCAAATTAATGTGACTTGGTTATACATCCCGTAGGCTCTCAGAAATGAAGAAAGGTAACTTTGTTCCACCGAGGCTACTAGTGTCAACCCTTATGAGAGAGAACGAGTTGTAGAGATTTCGAATTTCATCAACAAAAACCTGAAATTTGAGAAAATGGCTTACCGGTGTATACTACAAAAGAATTCTTTTTATGTGATTACTGGTATATAGCATATTATTACAACAGGAAGTTCTAACAAATTGAATTTGTAAAGGGAACTTAAGGTAGCTGTACCCTCAATCGATGTCATGGGGTTTTGCAAAACAAAAAAAAAATAATAATAAAAATAAAAAAATGTAAAATTGTTGACCATCAACATGTTTCCTTCAAACCCCAATTTTGTTCTGCTGTACTAAATTTATGACATAAGTGCTCACAAAAAATTAAGAATCCCCTTTCTTCTTTTCTCGGGCTTGGGATCGACACTTCGGGTAGGAATTTGCCTTGAAGAAAATTATTATAAATATTTGGACTCGTATAATTATATTGGAAATTATCCATGAAAAGACATTTTTATTTTTGAAAAGCACGTGTGGTGTTGTGAAAATACATGGATAGCTTAGTATACGCGTGCATGTCAGTCTTTCTTATATTACAGGTAGAATGATGAAATGTAAAGTAGAATTTAATTAAAGTCCGAGTATCTGAACAAAGTGAAACTGCATCGACTTTACAAAGATTCTGTACAGCTACTATCACTGGATAAACATTCATCATTGGTATCGCTTGACATGTTGTAATAAAGTACATTATCTGAGGGTTAAGTGGCGTGTTGCTATAATTATGTCGCTGAATACCTATATACCAAAGTAGAGAGGCTACACGGGCACAACTTCCTACCAGGCGAGCCCCCCCCCCTTCGACTTACACCGACAATACCAGTACTTCACGGGATCACCTTCATCCTCAGCATCAAACTGCACCCAGTGGAAATTCGACTTTGATGACGCATGTCTATATTGTATTTTACCCTGAATTATGTTTGGCATAGTTTTCCCAACAAAAATGTCATACCCTCCCCTTCATTATCTAAATGTTCACTATCATAAGAAGATATCTGTTCTACTTGGTGTACGCCAAAAGTCAATGATCGAAGATAATCTTCTGACACGACAGGAAAGTCGGGAACAGCGTCTGTTGCGTCCATTTCTGTTAACTTTATTGAAAGACTTCGTTTCCCAGAAGAACTGATGAACACTTCTTTTGAGGGGTTCTCTGTAATTTTTGGAGCATTTTATTGGATATGTCTAAATAGTTTTCGGAATATGAAGATACAGTTGGTCTAAATGCATTAATTAAAACCCCTACAATCCTAACATAGTCCCAAATAAACTTATAAACAACATTTGTGTGTTCGAAACAACATTTGCAAAAAAATGTCCACCTTTTTAATCTGCCATTTGCCGACTCAACTGCACACCAAGGGACCGGTCAATATTTATTGGGGGGTTGGGACCGGTGCAAAATGCAACAGGACACACATTTATTTTGAGTTACATACTGATAGGACTTCAACTTTTTTATTTTCAACACTGATAGGACAGCTATATATATAATTTTGTAAATGTAGCAATGAACAAAAATATTATAAAGTATTTCAAAGTTTTGATTCAGCTATCTTACAAACAATAATACTGAATTTGTGTGCATGCTTTATCTCATGTCCAAGTTGAACATACTAGAGACGATTTGCAATAAAATACTGGACCTTAGCTGCAGAACTGTAGCTCTCTGAAAAAATATTGTCAGAGAGCTACAGTTCTGCAGCTAACTGGACCTTTGAAAATTTTTAATATTAAAATATGTAATTAAAAAACACAAAAAAAAAATTCAGCTGTGAATAAGATTGCAATTTTGCATGGAGTAGGCCTATGGATTTCAATCATAGAAAATAACAAGAGGCTCACAGGCCTTATCGGTCACCTGAATACTAGTGAAAAAATATCACTACTTCCATGGGCTATAAAATCTAGAAAAAAATTCCTGTTCTGAATACCTAAGCTAAATTCTAATGTTCAGCAACAGTATAAAACAATATGTGTTCTTAAAACTCCACTGCCTTCAAAAGTGCATACACTGATGAAAGGCTTTAAATAATAGGTGTATTAACATTAAAACATCAAAACATATGACTAATTTGGACCCATCCTTAAGTCATAACCCTGGGTTTTGATTGAAATTCACCATTTTTTGTACATCCTTTTCTGCTATTCCTACAGTATCAGCAAACTTACACATAAATACTATATACAAAGTGTTGCCCCACCCTGGGGTCAGAACCCTTACTCCGGGGATCATCAAATTTACAATTTTGGCAAAAGACTACCTGCTCTATCCATTTACTTTTAATTTAGTATCAACAGCACTAAAGAAGATGTTATTTAAGTGTTTTACACATAAACACTATATACAAAGGTTGGCCCCGCCCTGGGGTCAGAACCCCTACCCCTGGGATCATGAAATTTACAATTTTTGGTAGATCCCTTCCTGCTCTCCATCACTAAACATTTAGTTTTTCTTACACGTGTGCGGTTTTTGAGAAGAAGATTTTTGAAAAATGGTCCATTTTGGGCAGTTTTTACCTCGCCCCTAAGGCCCCAGGGGTGCAAGAATCCTGAAATTTACAATTCATGTCCTCCTTGTTCCAAAGATGCTTCATACCAAATATGAAAAGAATTGGAATGATATTTATCAAGAAGAAGTTAAAAATGTCTATTGTTCACACATTTAATAACTGACCATTTTGGCCCCACCCTGATACCAAAACCCCTACCCCTGGGATCATCAAATTTACAATTTTGGTACAGGACTACCTGCTCTTTCTAAATACCTATTTAGTTTCAATATAGTATCAACAGCACTAAAGAAGATGTTATTTAAGTGTTTTACACATAAACACTATATTACAAGTTTGGTCCCACCCTGGGGTCAGAACCTCTACCCCGGGAATCATGAAATTTACAATTTTGGTAGAGGCCTTCCTGCTCTCCATCACCATGTATTTAGTTTTTCTTACACATGTGCGGTTCTTAAGAAGATTTTTGAAAATTGGTCAATTTTGGGCAGTTTTTGCCCCGCCCCTAAGGCCCCAGGGAAGCTGGAGACCTGAGATTTACAAATTATGTTCCCCTTGTCCCAAAGATACTTCATACCAAATTTGAAAAGAATTAGACTGGTAGTTATCAAGAAGAAGTTAAAACTGTTCAATTGTTAACGCACGACGGACGACAACCAATTGCAATAGGTCACCCGAGTTTACTCAGGTGACCTAAAAATGGTATATCATGTTGGTCATAACTTGAAAGGTACAGACCAGAATTTAACTAAAGTCTAAAGACATCTTTAATAATTTGATAGTTTGCCATTACAACCTATCATTGGGTCAAATGCTATCTGAATTATTTCACACCGAGTGTTAGGCCGTTCTTGGCACACTGATTTTGACTACGGATAACTCTATTTACCTGATCAAGATGTAGGGCTCACGGAGGGAGGGTGTGACAGGTCGACAGGGGATATGCTTACTCCTCCTAGGCACCTGATCCCACCTCTGCTATGTCCAGGGGTCCGTGTTTGCCCAACTTTCTATTTTGTATTGCTTATAGGAGTTATGAGATTTATCACTGTTCGTTATCTTCAATTTTCATATAGAGAATACTGAGATGTGAAAAATACTTGTAAACTTTGTACATGAGACAACAATTCAGTAAAACTGTAATTAAAAAAAATATGCAAAAGGTAGCACTATACACAACAATTTAACAAAAAGAGGAAAAAAATGAGGTACGTAACTTCACTAGACAAATTACTAAACAAACATGACAAAGTAAACAAAAGTTTCTCAGGAGCTTGAATCCCTCAGCTGATATAACTGGAGAGACAATTATGAAGAACTCCAGAGATTTTAAAAGGAAAAATGGTGTTTAATCATACATATATATTTATTTATTAGATAGGACACACACTTTTTAATTACACATCTGATATAGGACAGCAACATTTTTTGTATTTTTAGAAGATAAGACATGCATAGAGTTTTTCAAAAATGGAATGCACCGTTCCCAACCCCCCAATAAATATTGACCGGTCCCTAATGGAAAAGCTTCTGGTGAAAATTTTGCTAATCTTTTTTTTTTTTTTTTAAATATCGGCGATATGGGAACTATAGGAACAATGTTTATGATTAAAGTGATGGATGGCAAGAAACTATCAATGCATTGTTTCAATAGATGCGCAGGAACTGGGTCAAATTCACAAGATTTGGGTGCTGAGTTCACAAGTTTTCGAATTTCTCCTGTACATAGTTGCAGGTGCAAATTTCAGGTGGATAATCAGAGCAAAAAGGATTTTTTGCGCCATTGTTCGAGACAATTCAAATTGATCAACGGATATTGCTTATTTTTCCATGAAAATATTTAGCAAAGTTTTCCAATAACTCCTTTCCCTCAGAAGTTGAAGGTAAAATGGGTTCGGACGTGTTACCCATAATTCGTCAGACAATAGAGCTGCATTAATATTCTAAGAATCATTTGCTTGATAGACACCAAACTTGGTACACTGGTACAGCACAAGTAGATTACCCCTACTGATGTTTAGATCACATGGTTAATCCACTCTGGATATAGGAAGATATTGTCTGTTCAATATCAAAAATTAGTTTGGCACTACTATCAATGAAATGATGCAAGTGTATTTGTACCATGAAAGCATACATGTTTTACAAACATTTCTTGTTTTAATATTTTAGATTGCAGCCCTATGTACAGGCGATCAGCCGGAATTATCAAACCAATTTCAGGGATGCATATGTATGGCCTTGTTTTTATTTCTACAAAACATTCTACTTTAATGCATTTCATTTTATTTGCGTCAGGGAATAGGGACGGTTACCAAAATTCTTACTTTTCTAGCCCAGTGGTTCTTAAGATTTTTAATGACCCTACTCTATTTTTACCTTTTCTAGATTATCTCCCCCTGGAAGGTGGCCTGGCCCTTTATTTTAACAATTTAGAATTCCCTTTACCTAAGGATGCTTTGTGCCAACTTTGGTTGAAACTGGCCCAGTGGTTTTTGAGAAGAAGTCAAAAATGTTAAAAGTTTACAGAGAGACCGAATATGGGTGATCAGAAAAGCTCTTGAGCTTTTAGCTCAGGTGAGCTAAAAATGTTCCGAGGACACGTAAATTCGTGGGTAAGAGTGGCCCACAAAAATCAACCCCCCCACGAACAATGATGATTCCACAGTATTTGTTAAAAACAATCAGCACACACAATTTTGAATAAGAAATACATGTACTACTTTCAAGCACCAATTAGGTATTAATGCTGAAAATAATCAAACAAAAAGTCAGGAAATTCAGATTTATTTCCAATGCAAATTTTAAAGTGGTGTTCTCACACCACATTCTATCACAGTTCTGAACACATCGTGTATATCAAAATCAGCATATTACATGGCTATCATTAGGCCAACATGTATCACACACAACTCATGCATTCATGTTTGCACTGTCATAGTACAAAAAACCAGATCAGATGAAACATGATTTCAGCTTCCAATAAAATTCAAGACAAACTATTTTTAAACATAAATAAAGATCTATAATTAAACTCTCACTCTTCCTTGTGTAACATAGAAAATGACCAGGTTTTATCATCACAAGATATTAGATGGTATCTCCATCTATATATCCCTTCAATCTAAAAATTCAAGAACTAGTTATCCAAAAAAATATCTATACATGGATACAATTCCAATCTTTTTTTCATGCATAACATATTTATAGTCAAACCATAGAATCCAGCTAGCTCATTTCAACAAAGAGGTTTTACAATTACAGTTCTCTCAGCCATTGGTTAGCAAAATTACACACAATGTGAAACAATTCAACACACATGAATGGAACATCCCCCTCCCTTTCACATTTTCTGGATGAGGAAAAAGTACAATCAATATTGCACAAGTAATTCGTATTACAAAATCCTTTCATGAACGATGACAAAAATCTAGGCATACTGACAAAATTGGCAGTGTTCCTAACAGCAACTGAAGAACATATACCTGGTTCACAAAAAATTGCACTCGCAAAATGTAATTTTTGATTTCAAATTTTCCTTCAGAAATGTGAACTGGACGGATGATAAATAAAAAATACACACTAAAATGACCATACATTCACCCCAATAACATGTATCCCTGTCATTTCTACACTTTTAAATCGTGAGGTAGAATTACATCAGCTCAGTTTTATGATTTGTGTTGATATATATGCATGTTATTTCTAAAATTTTCAAACACAACTGCTAGTTTATTAATGGGCACAATACAGAAAAACTCATGGATATTTTTTGTTGGAAAAAAAAAATTTGAAATCCATAATGCGTATATAAAAAAAGCAGTTTTATAACATTTATAAATGTAAGGTAGAAACAATTCAATGTACGGCAATGCTAATTAACAGTGTTCCTTCTGTAATCTGTAGTGCAAAGTGCCTTTTTCAAAGCAACATGGCATGAGAGTAAATGATAGGGCTTCTATGATCATAAACATCTTGCAAAACTGTGACCTCAGAGTTTGCATGCTGTGAATCCGAACAAGATGCCATGGCTCTGAACATAACGATCGATGGATCTGCTGCGGGTATGATGAACTTGTGTAGTTCTGGCCTGCGACTTCTGGCTAGTTTCTCAGAACAGAGTTTGTCACTGTTCACCATTACATCATAAGGGAAACAACTCATGTCACATCCATTGCTACAACCTTTTCTCGTTTTATGTTATGGATGTTGTTCAACCTTGCAACATCTTCATGGTTTTGTCTGCAAATAGATGAATTAAATGGATTAAAGTAAATTTAAGATTATGCAACACTCTAAGCTGTATTTTTCTTACACTGCTATCTTACCAATCATAAACAGAGTGGCTGTCACCCACAGCATCTCTTACCCGACATCGTGTCACACATACACTGTGTCACACATACATTTTATCACACATACACCATGTCACACATACATTTGATCACACATTCATTGTGTCACACATACACCATGTCACACAAACATAGAAGAATTATTACATCTCAAGCATTGATTAATTTTTCCCCACTTTCATTGTAGGGGGATGAATTTCATATGCAAACTTTAAAAACCTCTTGCGGCCCTGTGCATATTTGAATCACTGAGAGTCATAGTTGGCTTGAAATAATTGATGGCCTGATGATCTGAAGCCTGTAGATTATGGATTTCGGCAAGTACTTTGTAAAGAGCATGCACCCTTGAGGCTAGTTAATTTAAATACTTATCAAAATTCTTCAAGGATTGGGCTAATAAATATTACAATGTGTGTGCGTCCTAGCAAAATAATTTCTTGATTTCACTTTTGTTAAGTTGTAATATGAAGTAACACAATGTAGACAGATTTGATTTTTCGCATCCGAGAAGCAGTAGATGATGTTTGATTATAGTTGATAAATGGACTTTATTTCCAGTCCACCATGATGATGCAAGAGGCAAAACCATGACAGAGTTGCTTCTAAATGGTAGGGATCTAATCATCACATATTGAAATTTTGCCAAAATTGAAAGCGATGCAGCTAGTACAAAAGAAAAGCAAGATGGCGGTATGCTATACCTTGTGAATAGTTTGTTTATAAGAAGACAATTCTTTTATTATAGATATTTAAAACGTCAAGTTCCTGTGGCCTTTACCGATGAAAGGATTTACACGATACAATATCAGGCAACATTAACACAATATGACTAATTTGGACCAGTCCTAGAGTCAAAACCCTAGAGTTACGAAATTCACAATTTAGATACATCCTTTTCTGCTTTTCCTAAAAATGCATTTAGTCTTTATACTGTATTGGCAAACTATTAAGGAAGTCTTTCAAATGATAAAGACAATAATCACTATGATAATTTTGCCACTCACATTAAAAGAAATTGTGAATTAAAATTTACCACGCCAGATTTGTCATATACACCTTGGCAAATTTATGAACAATAATAATAAAAGCTAGAATGAAAAACATGCTTTGATTGGATGCCCAAGAAAGTTTCGGAGTTTAAATTCTAATTGGTTCTGAAGAAATTTTTTCCCAATATATTCACATGTAAATCTTTCAACCCCTATAACAGTCCCTGGTGTAATTAGTGTGAATAAATCTAAGTGTTGACTTAACGAAGTTGATTGCAAATTAATTTGACACAATCTATTAAGAATATTTTGAAAGAATTATCCAATACAACTTTTCTTTAACCCTTAATGTGACCCCCATCCTGAACTAGGGGTTCTTGGTTTGACCATACCTCTCAATCTTCTTATCTAGGGAATCTTTCATAAACGTTTTGGTTTTCTGCTTTCGGTGATTCTAAGGAAGATGTTATTAAATAAACAACATTAATTTCACTTTCTCTTAATTATCCCCCTTGCAATGATGTATAATCCTTTAATTGATCATAATGGTATCCCTGTTACTCTATCAACTTGGGTTGAGAACGGCTGTGGTTCTTGAACTTACAGGGACTGATTCACGATTTTCTCCAAAATTTTGTTTTTCACTTTCAATGATCAAAATCTACTGTGTTTAAAAAATTTCACATAAAAATTAAGGTTAAATACGTTATCACAGAAGCTCATTTTAGAGAGTTTATTATTTGTTTTGTAAACAAAGACTGCGGTATGTTATTGTTTACGAAATTGGATTTTGGTCTAAGTTTATTATATCTTTCACAATTCAAGTATTCTTTGGGTAAAATGTGTCATCTAAAAGTTAAAATCTATGACTATGCAAAATTAAGATGCTTTATGTTAAATGAGATATATTTTTAATGTTTAACATAAAAAATTTAAAAATATTTTTTTCAAAAATCGTGAACCAGTCCCTTAAAAGGACAAAAATGTAGAATATTTCTGTCCAAAGTTGGTCTAAATGAAAACAATAATAAAAAATTATGCTTACGAAGGAATTGAATCTGATATGGAGTTTTTGAAGCCTGGTGTAAATTTGAGCAAGTTTGGACCAACAGTTGAGACAGTCTTATTTGGGATTGATGTTGATAAGGCGTTGGACAGACTAGATGACAATGAGGACGATGTGGGCAGATGAGAATGGTGCGATGCATTATTGTTGTTGAGTGGAAAATTAAGCTGAAAAACTGTTGCTGCTGGAGAAGTTGAAAGCCCTGTGGTTTTACCTGTTTAAAAAAAAAAATTAAATTAAGTACAGTAAAGAATATTTTTCTTACACTTAATAACTGTTTATGTTAATACAACTTGTCAAACATGTAAATCTTTGTTCACTAGAAAATGTTTACCCTGTACCATGTCTACCTACAGTGCCCCCCCCCCCCCCCCCCCCCCCCCCCAATAATTTTACCCTTTCATAACGGCTTAAAGATTTCAGTCTAATTTTCTGCTAAATTAAAAAATAATATAACTTCACTTATCCCTTATCTCTCTATCTGCAAATATGTTTTGTGTACAGAATGGTCAAATCATCCCCACTAATCATCACCCCAACATTTTTCTGTCAGTAAACCTATTTCATGTTTTGAGTAGATTTACAATTCTTTATGCACTTTTCACCAAAATCTAAACAAGAATTATGCCCCAAACTGGAAATTATTAAATCAACAGTGTTAATATAATCATAATACAAAATCTCAAGAAGAAATTTTTATGGCAAATATTTCGTTTACCTCCACCCAAGAAACACTTTCAATATTATCTTGATACCTTGAATCGAAGGAAAAAATGTCAAAGTCTGACCTTGACTTTATGTTGAGAATCATTTATCATTCATTCTCTGCAGGCCATACAAAATAAAGGGAAACATTTTCCAGAATACACCTGTAAATGATTATTTTACACCAAGATATGACTCCTTACTTGATATTATGTCTTTGTGGTCTATTGGTCCATTACTTATGACACTAGAGATTGGGGGTAACATTGTGGTGGGGGTAAGCAGGGACAAATTTGTAGTGTTGACAGCGGCTGGTACAACATTGGTCAGGACAACTGTCTGCGGAGTGGTGATGATCTCAGAGGCAGCTGGTGTTTGAGACGATATAGCACCCGATCTCGCATTCTGAATCTGAGATGTGTTCATGACTGCTGATACAGCAAATTTGGCACTATCGGAATCTAAGGTAAATCTGGAAGTGGGTTGAGAGGAAAAGGAATGTTCTAAACCATTGCACGAATTGTTGAGATCAGAAGTGTCTTGTTTAAGTAACTGTTCTTGCTGTGCACGTTGCATCTGCAAGAGTTGTTCTTTGTGAGATTGAAAGCTCTCCATGTTGAATTCTGTGATGTCTTCCTGAGCAGCATGGGGGGAACTGCCACGAGATGATTCTTCCACTGTGGGAGAGTGTGGACGAAAATGTGGACTGTAAAAAAAATATATATACAGATGATTAAAATTCATGTACACAGGGCTCCTATTATGGCAAAAATAAGTTATGCCATTTTTTCATACAAATAGAATGAAACAGACGAAAAGATCAACAGACAGACTACCTATCTGTGAGATCTCAGAAAAGCTGTTATGTTTCATCAATAGATCCTGTATTGTAACGAACCGAGAGTATGTGGTGAATACATATAATAGGTTGCTGTTTATTTTCTAGTAATTTGTCAAGGTTAAAATGGTTCTGTTGATTGCAATTTATAAAACAAATGATGACCAATTGCTGGTCCATTTTAAATAATACTTTCACTAGTTATGAGAATAATATTTTGTATAAAGTTAATAACATTTATTGCGACAATCCTTTGGTCCAGATATGTACACATATAAAATGGTAACTCATTATTTGGTTGGTACATTATTTGGTTAGGAATATAGTGATGAACCAATCCAGGATGTTCCTACTAAACTTGTTTGTAAACGCAGTATTAAGTCTTCCCCTGAAGACGTGTCGCCTGCTAGTTCATTCTATATGTAATATATCACGTATAATGTTGAAAAAGTAAATTATTGAAATGGTTTTTGTCACTAAACAGGAAGTTGATAAGCGACAGATTCGAAAATGTCTTACACAATACAGTTGGCCACAGTGATGCTCTGTGCCAAATATCAGGAAGTTGCCCCATGTGGTTCTTGAGAAAACTGTGACAGAATTTTTTTTGCTGTAAAAAATTCTAAGTCCCGGCAAACAGGAAGTTGATAAGCAACAGATTCGAAAATGTCTTACACAATACAGTTGGCCACAGTGATGCTCTGTGCCAAATATCAGGGAGTTGCCCCATGTGGTTCTTGAGAAAACTGTGACAGAAATTTTTTTGCTGTAAAAAATTCTAAGTCCCGGCAAACAGGAAGTTGATAAGCGACAGATTCGAAAATGTCTTACACAATACAGTTGGCCACACTGATGCTCTGTGCCAAATATCAGGGAGTTGCCCCATGTGGTTCTTGAGAAAACTGTGACAGAAATTTTTTGTGACGACGCCAGACGACGGATAGTGATCCCTATATGTCGCCACTGCGTAACGCAGGCGACACAATGACTATAAAAAAAATGATATCCCATTTATTAAACAGACAGTTCTGCTTAACTATACTTGACAATGTTTAGTACATACCACTGCCCTATACCCGAAGTATGCTATCGATTAACTTCTATTCTCAAAACAGCTGTCTTATATTTACAAAAGTTGTTTTGATGATGTGAAAATGTAGCATACTGATAATGTCATTAACGTTTATCCAAGTTAGTGCGCCTATCTCCTAAATGTTACTTGGTAACGTTGTACCAATATAAAACATTAAAGATGTATAACATTTTTCATAATAATATGAAAATCAAATTAATAAAGATCAATTATGGTTCATATAATTTGTAAATACAAGTAGTTTGTTTACAAATTTTATACTTCATAATATTCCACCATTATACACGGTTAGTCTGAATGAACATCACAGCATTGAACATATTATCGAACAGGTATAAAGCAAATTATTTTTAAATGTGAAGTTCATGAAATGTAACATTATGTATCCAAATTATGCAGAAAATACTCACATTTTTTTGTCTCTAATGTATGTTACATAATCCCCAATAATCCCTGAATACGACCCTGATGTCATGTCTATTTGGTGCAAGGTGTCATCCCACCGAGTGGCAGCCCTGTCTATCAGCACCCTAAAATAAAAATACACAATACAATATCTACAGTGGTTTAATTTCTTATTTCCACAAATTATATCTTCAATAACAGCATTTGATACCTTGAAAAAATATTAGACACAGTCATTAAACCAAGCGGTTTGCATTCATGATACAATTATCTTCACTGCAATTTTGAATAACAGGTTACAGCCTACAGGGCACGGGGTTTACTACTCAATATGCCTCAAATCAAATGTAGGCTACATGCATAGTGTCGGACAGAGAGTGAAGTTTCTTTACTTAGGCTCTATTCTTATTAGGGTTATTCCAGCAAAAAAAATATGGGGGGGAGGGAAGGCACTTTATTTTTAAGACAGCCACCCATACAATTAAATTTTCCTCTGCTACCACCACCCATACAATTAGATTCTCCCCTGCCACCACCACCCATACAATTCAATACTTTCATTTAACGTAACAAATGGATCACCATATGATATTTTAGAACTTAATTCTAGTTTATATTTTTTAAAAAATGCAAAAAATATAAACAATAAAATGTCTTTCTTTGTTGTTTCATCGGGAGATGAAGGTAGCAATCATTGCAGAAAAAATTACATATTTTGGTTTCCAATGCAATTTTGGTAGGGAGAAAAAAGGATGATCTCAGCAATAAAATGAAAGAAAAAATGCAATTAATTTTGTATACTCTGGAAAAATGTGAGTTGTAGAAACCTAAGCTCTGTTTGCTTATTATAAACAAACAGTTTCACTAGATTAATGATGTGGGATATCGTCATATCATTTCTGGACTAGATGTGCATGTCCTTTTTATTCATGTCATGATCTGGGTGCTTGTTAATTGTTGAAATAGCAAAAATTGTTTTTTTTAATGATATAAAAAACGAAATAAAATATGAATATATTATACCACTTTATATTTAAATTCACATATATTGTTACTCTCTTTATTGCTTTTAAAAGACAAGTGTCTTATTACATCAGTTACAATATGTATACATAAAATGGCATTGTATTCAAGCAAGCAATGGAGAAGAACTTTTCAACGAGTTAGGTTTTCTCGCAACTTAAGTGCAAGACATAGATATTACCCTAACTTTACAAAGTGTATGCATATAGATTGTGACTTTTTTCCTTTGACTTTTCCCTCTACAATCTCTCGTACAGGAAACTCACGAATATTCCATTTAAAATTTCAGTCCCAAGCATAATATTTATCCGATTTATGTCGCAATCAGGCAAATTTTCCACTCTGTTAAATGTAATGGTATACCAGGCGGAAGATTTCATATTCAAATTACCCTGCACATCTCAAAGTCTGTCGAAATTCACACCTTCGGAAACAACGGTCGTGATTCCCTGATCCTTGATTTTGTTAAATAAACAACAACTCGGGTTTTGGTAATTAACCTCACACGACGCTGCATGTTAATTACACGTTAACCAATTGATAGCTTGGGTATAATAATTGATTCAGAGTGCTGATTAAAGAGGATCACCGCCGAACTATTACCTGTGCATTTCAAAACGAAAGTGTTAGGGGCAATAATTCCCAGAATAGTCATGCTTGACTGAAATCGAAAGTAGGAATCGAGTTGTAATCGAAAAATGTACAGTCGTTTCATAAAGGTGAAATTACACGAAAAGGTTGTAAAACTCATGATCGTTGGTTGCGTTAGACAGGTGGTCGTTTAGGACAGGTACAATAGGTTGGGTAACGCCTTGGAGGGGAAAGCTTTACGGTAACATTGAGTTATCTGCCCATTTATCAATCTTTTTTCCGTACTTAAGTTAATGTAGAATGGCTCCGCTTTTCTTCTTCCTTTGTAATAAAAGAAACGTAACGTGATACGTTTTCACTTTTATCATAATTCACAGGCACCCATGTTTTTTATTTAACCTGGAAGACAACCACCCATACAAATATATTTTCCCAAATCACCCCCACCCATCCAAAAAAATATTGGCTGCCGTCCCTCCTCCCATATGTTTTTTTCTGGAATAGCCGTTAATTAAATGTACATTCCAAAAACCTGGCCTGGAGGTTATAAAACTTTTTGAGCACATTTCCATACTCAAAACTCTGTGCTCTAAATCATACACAAATTTGAAGGTCATAAAAACTTTATAAAATCATTTAACACTCAAATGGAGTAAATGCTCAAAAATTTTCAAGTATAGTTTGAAGCTTGCTCAGAGTTGTACTCCAAACAAACATTGGCTGAGTTTAAGTATGAGTACAGGAAAAGTTTTATAACCTTGAGGCCTGTTTTTACCCATTGACTGACTACAAAACAGTATGGTTTGTTCTCTTAGTTTTGTTACTAAACCTGAAATGTAATGAATGCGTTACTGTGACTTAAGAATGGAAATTTCACCCAGAAACCATTCCTTCACATTCCCTGTTTACTTGTCTACCGACAGAAGCAGCTAATAAACAAAAACAGCAGAAAGATGGAATGGCAGCAACAAGAAACTGATGCAATAGTTTAGATTTCACTTTCATATGCAGTGATAAACTTGAACTGACCTCCCTCCTCGGCCTATCCTACGTCGTGCGAAGCCAATACATCGAGGAGGTTGTGACAATGAACAGAGGCTGTATCGGAAATTCTTCTTTCCTGTTCCTCCATCTTCAGGACTACACCAAGGCCAATTCCCAAGGCGATTAAGAATGGGCTGTAAAAATCACATATTGAAGATGAACACACATTTCTACACAAATCCTACAGAGCTTCAGGACATTTAAAGCATGATTATACATACTGCAAAGTAATTGCAATTTCTCCTTCTTCTGAAGGCAAAGGGTCCATCAGGATCGTTTTCATCTTCGTGATCTGATGGTGAAGTTCCCTGTTACAAGTAGATAAAAAAAAAAATTGATTAATTCATCATGCTCTGTACCGATTACTCATTACATCATGAAAAGTAATATTAAAAAAATCACTGTTTGAAATTAACCATAGATAGTATACAAAGTATAGGTCAAATGGCATCAGTCTATGCCAATTGTAATTGAGATAGAAAAAACAATTTTTGCCCATTTTTTAGGTTTAAGAAAAAAAAAGAAGAAAAACAAGAGGGGGAATTGAAGTAGAAAAATTGCAGCATGCTCAGAGAAACCAATGTCCATTAGGCCACAGATTTTTTATTTCTTGGTTTATGGATCCGCTGACCCTAATTTCTGGGGAATCGGGAAAAAAATAAAATGCAAATTTCTACTTTTTTTTTAAATTCCGCTGATTCTACCCAACATGTCAAATCAAAAATAAAAATAAAATGCATTTTCAATTTTACGAATAGAAAATCGTGAAACGCAAACCTATTGATTTGTATTTGGTAATCACTATTCGTTTTGTGAAATATCTTTATTCCACATTTTAAAAAACCATGTTAACAGATATGGCCAAGCACGATGACAGCAACGATACCTATATCGTTCTTGTTGACGAAACAGATGACAGATGGCATTTCATCACGGAAAAAAAGGAATTGATAGAAATAAATATTTCTCATACAATTGGCGGTATTCTTGCAGCTAACATAACACAAAATGCAGTGCTATCTGGGTGTTTAAAGATGAGAGGAAGGTACGGTTCATCGTCAGTTGTTAGCGACTTTACTAAATTGGATGTTCTATCGTTAAAGTGATAATGTCCTACGGACCCGGTTTGAGTGTGGTGAGGGCCTGTACCGAGACACAGTTAGATTATTCTAACTAGTGACTTTATACCACAGCAGTACATGTCATAATAAATGTATTTGAATACATGTACGTGCATCTCTGCCGTAAAAATCCCAACAGGGAAGTTCTAACAGTGTGAGAAATTGTTAGATGCTTTTGATATTATAATGAACGCCTGTAAAAAATATGACCAGTTAAAACTCAGAAAGGAATGCATATTTCTCGTAAATTAGTATACATTGTGTAGCGGTGGAAAGAATTTGAGTATCAAGTAAAAATGAAAAACATGAAACATTTCTTTCAAAAGGATGGTAGATAATTCCACGGGCATGTCTATGTGGGGAAAATGAGGTTAAAAATTATTGCATAGGGGTATAAACATTCTGAAATTAAAAATGGAATTACTACATACAATTGTAATTTAGTGCTTATATTAATTTTTTTTCTTTTTGTTTACAATTTGTAAATGTAAAATCTTTATTGAGCATATACAGCAAAATTACTGAACATTATATAAATACTGGATACTTTACAACATCAAAGAGATATGACCATATACATTCTCGGCTTATGTTCTACCAAAGTGTAACATAGATACATGTATATAGTTATACACTGAATTTGAAATTGCATTTTTGTTCTTCAAAATTCATATTAACGGACTAGTCACTCTAAAGAATTTTTTTATCTAATATTTTTAAAATACATGTTTCGTTTATTTGTACTCACGAAATGTTAATGATTTATTGAAAATAAAACAACAATAGATATTAAAAATGTTTATTTTATTTTTTTCCCTCCTGACCAACCCTAAATTTTATTTTTAAAATCCGTAAACCAATAAATTAAAAACTGTGGCCTTAAGCGCTTTCACCATAACACTTGTCCTTTCTAAAGGAGGGCGTATAAAAACGAGAAGACAATTTGTTATAATGAATGTAAAGTTGAAGTATGTCGATAGCGCTCAGCTGTGACTGTCGGAAGGAAAACATAAATTTACGCCCAAAGGACCCTAGTCAATGTCTGATAAATGTAAATGTTAAGAGGAAAGGAGGATATTGTTATGAAAATAGAGAAAATATGCTTTCAAAGTACATTAGAAGTATAAAACAAATGTTTTAAATTTGTGTTATTTGTATTCAATGCTGCAGTCTATGCCAATTTGATGAGGTCTATGTCATCTTATTTTGTCATGATCTATAACAAGTTTTCAACCAATCTTGAACACTGTAAAATTCAGACAGAAATTTCCTCAAAGGTATACTGTAATTTACCATATATATAACACACACACACAAGACGCCTCAGGCTTTAACCAATCACATGAAAAGACCAAAGAGTTAACCTGTTGCACTATTGTTCCTTGTGTGAAAATTGAAGTTTTTGATTATTCAAATTACATGTATAATAAAATACTATATCTTAACTCTGACAGGTGACATAGAAATGTGAACTGTCATACCGGTGAGTACCCCTCCTCATCCGAGCTGTACGGTTCTGGATGTAAAACATCAATATCATAGTGACTGGGCTGTACAGTGGGGGTGCTGGGCTGAACAGTCTGCTTATGCTTCCTCTTCTTATACTCTCGCTTCTTCCTGACCCCTTCCTCCTACAATAATCCATTGTACATCACTTTGATACTCAACATCCAATCACATACTTAACGGCATTCTTTTTTGTTGAGCACTGCTAATCAATATCTAATGAGCACTTGCTTCATGTCTTACCACTTCTAAACAGTCAACTCCTCAACATAAAGCAAAACCCAGACAAGAATTGTAGCAAGATAGAGTGATTACGCATGATGCGACAACAATTCTTACCGCTGTGCTGGTACCCCAACTATAGCTGGGAGGGAAAAACGATGGCAACTTGTGACGAATGGACTCTGCTTCTTGGAGCATTTTGCCCTCAAAGTCTTCACCTTGAAATCTATATGAATAATAAAAAAGATGTGATTGTGAAGTACTGATGACCACGGGTTACAACAAAGTAGATTTGTAAGACATTGCAGTGTTTTTAAGAAAGTTTCTAACTAGGTCAATGTCAACAAATCTGGTATCATTGGAAAGGTCTTCTCACAGAAATGCATGCTAAATATAAAAGCAGTATCTCTTACAATTTGACATATAAGGCTTATATTTAAATTTTCTAAAAGTAGGTCAAAAGGTTAGTTAAGGAAACCAGGTCAAAGATTTTGGTGTCAATGAGAGATTGATTACTTGTTTGTTTTACATCATGTCAAGAATTTTTCACTCATATTGAGATGCCACCAGCCGTAGGTGAAGTACCAGAAATTTAGACCTATGCTTAGTGCTCTAGGCCATAGCAGTGAGGGTTCTTTAGCAAACCAATGCCTACCACAATACATTTCGATGCGAATCCTGACAAAGTTCGAGTCAATCTCACGCTTTATTTGTAATATATACAAAACATACAATAAAACATTTACAGGCCCGCCGGACTCCTGGGTTAAATATTTTTAGAAGCCTGATCCCGATTTTACTAGCCTCGGGCATCGGGCCACCGGTTAACGTCGAAGACTGCTTCCATACCAAAACGGAATGGTTGAGATACGATTCTAAATTGGGCTTGATGTTTTGTGACATCTGTATTTCGGGCAATGTACACAATGTTTTCACCGAGGGGTGTAGCATCATGAAGTTTATATTTATATGATTTATTATCTGATTTTTGATTTCCATAATAGAATTTATCAAAAAACAAATCAACTTCTTAATAATTCAGAAAGAAGTGTTTAGGTATGGTAGCTGGATATGATTAAGCAATATAACTGATTCAAAATGCTAAAATCAGTGTAATGAATAAAATAATATGATGGAAATAATTGTAAAGCATGAGATTATTTGCGCCGCGCCGCACCCCGAAAAAGTGGCAAAAGGGAATTTTGGTCCAGTGGGAGCACTGCTAGAAAATCACAAAAAGTCCTTCAGAATGTTTACACACACATTGGATACGATAGTAATTACAAAATAATTCCCTGTTGTCATTTGCCTAAACTGGTACCCTGTTGACTTTGCATCTCTTATGTTTGTGTGCAGCCACCAATCAGCGGGGTACAAGTTTAATATATTGTCTACCAGACAAAATTTTTATAAAGGGCTAAAACGCAGTCAATGATATTAAGATTTGCAAACCACAAGCCATTCGGGCAACCATTTTCAGGAAATCCACATGCCCGAATTCAATTTTACTTGCCTGAAAAATGAAAGTAAATTATACACATTCGAAATCTCAAGAATTTTCAAGACAAATCCGGAACAGAGCGAGTGAAGATGAGTAAATAATGGGACGAATGACTTTGTTTGGGGCGAGTTATTCTAATTCTATGACTTGAGCATGCGTGTAGTATTTATTTACTTCCGATTGTCAAATTAAAACTCTTGACAGGTAAATTTTTTTTTTTACAAGCCAGTCGGACTTGTTGCCAAGCGGATTTTACAAGTCCGATAGGAAAATCACTGGCCGCAGGCGTTCGGACTACCGCTAAATTCGCAGACTGAAAACGTCAAAATGACTTCAATTTCAAAGCGCTGCACCTATAGATAACTCATAATAAATACTACAAATTTGTTTTTTGAAGTTCTTGCAAAATATTGTGATGTCATTTTTAAGATAAAAGGTAGACCTTATGCCTTTAAAGTTTTTTTTTGGCTACAGACAGACAGATGGATGGACAGGCCAAAAACTACATGCCCCCGACATAAATAATATCCAGTCCTCCCTCCTCTTTTAAAAATAGTATTGGTATGTGATCATTCATTCATCTTTCCTAACAATGTTAATATGCAAATACTCGAAAGTGCAAGACCAAAGATATACACACCAGTACAAGTCATTCAAATACGACAGGAACAAATATTACCTTTTCTCCATGACCTCTATAGTTAACTGGAGCATCTCCTTCTTTGCCTTTTCTCTCCTTTTTATCATTTCTAGTATAGTTCTGCAGTGTAAAGATTTATCCAAATCAAAATATTGCTTTCATAAGATAAACTTAGATCTTGTGAAAATTTGCATTTACAAATATCAATACAGATCTTTACTTGTCAGGATCAAAATTACATGGGTAAAACAAAACTGTTGAAACATTAATCATAATTGACAACAAAATCTGCTGTTAAATACTAGTGCAAAATGTGAACAGCAATCGATCTAACTGGTCCAAGTACTCACACAGCCCTATTCAGATCCCTTCTGAGTTTCAACATTTTTTCATATGAAGTTTCATCATTCTTCCTATTCTGAAATGAGTCATTAATACATTTGTAAGTATATATAGTTTCATCGAACATGTTTGTCCCTCTTACACTAGAAACACACAAGTCTCCTGCAGTTTCTAAGATTGAGAGTGTGACAATGTACTCCTTTATTGTTTCTATGTTTTGCAGACAATACAAAAATACAATAGTAGTTTAGAATTTTCTCCACCCCCCCTCCCCTGATCAAACATATCTATCTAAATCATGCATTTTCATCAAACATCTAAAATGGACTTTGTTATCAAACATATCTAAAATGGGCTTTCTTATGAAACATATACATGAATCTACAATACACATTCTTTTGTCATCTTCAACATACGATCTAAAATTAGTATTTCATTTAATATAGACACTAACCTTTCTTGTTTGCATTTTCTCCGTTCTCCGCCTAAATGCCACATAAGGATTATTAGTGGTGGATCCATCTCTTTTCTCTGTTTTCACTTGTAAGATGAGAGGATGTTCCTACCATAGAATGTTTGCAAGGTTATCACCCCTCATATACATGTAGTACCCTATATAAGTTGCCGTGTACTTGTATACAAGTGACAACTTACCAGTCTTAGTCTTTTATTCAGCCAATAGTCATACACAGCTATAATGAGATCATCATCTTCCTTCAATAGTAATTTTGCCTCTTGTAATGTCACAACCTGTACAAAGAATCATCATTTATTACATAAAACATTTTAACTGTAGTTTGTGACACAGTAACAAACATTCCCTTCATGTTACTATGTAAATAGCTTCACTTACTAGCATTGGCGTTAGAAAATTGGAAAAAATTTACTATCAATTATCGAATCGAATCAGAGGTATCTTTTCGATTCATAATCGAACATAATCTAAATTGTATGGAGAATTCAATTTAATACATTGTATTTCATTCATTCAAATAAATAAATCGAACACTGATGTTGCTTATTGCAGTTGTTTAGTAACTTATTAAATAACAAACAAGGCAATAATTTTATTTTCAACACCTTTAATTTCTAAATTAATTTTATCTCAACTGAACCATCTGTATTTTGACTTTGTTTTTGTCCGCTTTATCAATTTCGTGGTCGTGTTGTTTGTCAAGATGGAATTGTAAGTTAGTGGTATTTCTTATGCCAAAGGAAATATAGATAAATGTATATAAGAAAAATCATAATCAACTTCAAATACCCGATTTTGAAATAGAAATTATACAACCACCGAGCTTTGCTATGCTCGTGAAGCTTAGTGGTTGTTGTTTACATTGTAGACCTTTACAATAAAACTGTCAACACCTGTGGTTTAAGCTATTGATTGTCGCCATCGGTAGCAATCTAACGATGTTTATTGCTGAATCACTAAGTTGGCATTTACCACCCACCCATCTTTTGAGCATCTATTGTTGCTTTGTTAAAAATTTTAAGGACATTCAAATCTTTAATTTTTTCTCAATTTGGACTTGACCTTGGGATAGGACCACAACAACCTCTCAAGTCATCAGTCTTAATGTAAAACTGTTTTGAGCACTGGCCAGTGATTTTTAAAGATCCATTTTAGGTTCGAATATCAGCCCTTTCCCCTCCCAAAAGTTATCAATTTCACCCCAAATTTAACTTACACTTTTCCAAATAATAAAACTGACGAAAAATGTATTTGTTAAAAAATCAATGTGAATAGTTTATGTACAACATGACAAAGACACAAAGAATAATCAAAAATTTTAAGAGCTTAAAGAAAAGAAAGCTAAATATGTAAAATACGCAGTATTAAGTCTTCCCCGGAAAAGTAAAAGTAAATTATTGAAATGGTTTTTGTCACTAAACAGGAAGTTGATAAGCGACAGATTCGAAAATGTCTTACACAATACAGTTGGCCACAGTGATGCTCTTTGACAAATATCAGGGAGTTGCCCCATGTGGTTCTTGAGAAAACTGTGACAGAATTTTTTTTGCTGTAAATAATTCTAAGTCCCGGCAAACAGGAAGTTGATAAGCGACAGATTCGAAAACGTCTTACACAATACAGTTGGCCACAGTGATGCTCTGTGCCAAATATCAGGAAGTTGCCCCATGTGGTTCTTGAGAAAACTGTGACAGAAATTTTTTGTGACGCCGCCGCCAGACGACGAAGCAAGATGACGGATAGTGATCCCTATATGTCGCCACTGCGTAACGCAGGCGACACAAAAAGAAGAATGACATCAATTTGTGTTTGATTTCTTGTTTGATGATATATTTAACATGTTTACGATAATGTCTAGGTTTCCCCAATTTGATCATAATGTTGACAATTCTTGCCAATTCGAAAGCCACAGGACCCTTTTGAAAAATCACTGCTGGTCATTTGGGTCTCTGTATCTAAACTTTTTACTAGAACAAAGAGAAAACTCACTAGTCCAAATCATACACAAAATAGTTATTTTCAGTTTCAAAGGCATAAAAAAAAAAAACTTCGAAGAGAAAGTTCAAGAGAACTATAGGTTTACTCAAAATTAGTTAAAGTGTGATGGAAACACTACATTTACTATCATCACTTCTTTTAAATATCTATCAGTGATTTTTCAACATTGTACTTCCTGTTAATGTTTCTAACCTCCATCAATATGGGGTTGGGATCACTAAAATGAAGCAAGGTAGTATATTTTGACCAGCTCCCATAACAATTCGTTTTGACTTAAACTGTAATAATCTGCAAAATTAGCGGCAAGTGATTTTCCTGTCGGACTTGTAAAATCCGCTTGGCAGCAAGTCCGACTGGCTTGTAAAAAAAAAAAAAATACCCGTAGGAGTTTTAATTTGACAATCGGAAGTAAATAAATATTACGCGCATGCTCAAGTCATAGAATTAGAATAACTCGCCCCAAACAAAATCATTCGTCCCATTAATTACGCATCTTCAATTGGTCTGTTCCGGATTTCTCTTGAAAATCATTCAGATTTCGCATGCGTATAATTTACTTTCATTTTCAACGACTTTCATTATTCAATGTCATTCTTAAAGTATTTTGCTGGGGCAGTCCCTGGCAAAGCACTAAAGTGCTAAAGATAGGCAGTTGGCCAAAACAATATACGAACATAAGAGGGAGAGGAAATTGATAATATTTTTTATTTTTTTGTACATTTTTCTTTCTTGGGCAAGTGAAATTGAGTGGATTTCCTGAAAATGGTTGCCCGAATAGCTTGTGGTTTGCAAATCCTAATATCATTGACTGAACTATAAAAAAATTTTTATAGAGGGCACAAGATGCATTAGTTTTTGAGATATGAAATAAATGTTGTAATGGAATTGTTTAGTCAAATAGAATTTAATTGAGGGCATGATTTAAATATAGAAAATGTTTTTTATATCACAATGTTTTGCAGCACAGGGAATAAATGGTAATTTAATTTCACCTCAACATAGTCCTCTACTCAATTTTCAAGTCAATTTGATATAAAGCAATTCTGATTTTTTGAAAGAAGGGTGTACACATACAGAATTTGAGGAATCAAGTCTAACCTTGCAGTTAAAAAGTGAAAACAATGACAAGTACCTGTTGTCCACTACCCTTCTCCAATCTGTCCATCATCTCCTCGAACTTGAGAGGATTGATCTCCATCTTTTTGGTCTGTTCATTGACCCAAGATTCATCTTCACTGTCCATGTCATAGTCTGGTATTTCCTGGTCCATTCCAAAAGCTAAAAGAAAATAACAAGTCTGTATGCCTATTCAACCCTCCATCTCATTCGTGCACCTCAATCAAGGAAAAGACCACCACAGATAATAAGAGCAAATTTTTTTTATGCCTTAGGATCTCTTATAAAGGAAAATAACCAGTTGTGACATGAATGCTTGCAATCTGCTCTTTGTATTTATACGGAAAAGCTTTTGGTTTTCAACAATAATGTCCTGTAAAACACTAGGTATCTCAGCAAATATAATTACCTTGTATATGAATAAACTGCTTAGAGGGCTTGAAGTCATTCTTGTATGTTTCACCATATTTTTCAGCAATATCATCAACTTCAGGAATTGGAATAACAAGAGCCTCTGACGTTCCATAGACCTGCTGTGCTGACAAGGCTCTCTGAAGATGGTGTTCCTGTGAAAAGATTATACACATGCATATCTAGATTGAATTCAGTTTCAATTACTCCTACTGAAATGTTGATCTGTTTTTGCTCATGTATATCATCATGTAAATTGTAAACTGCTACAAGAAATATGAATACCTAAAGTTACCAATTTGAAGTTCGATAAACTAAATAATATCCATTTAATTGATCGTATAATGTCCCTCTCGATAATTATTCTTAAATTCAAACTATCTAATGACCATCACATACGACATTTAGAAAGACCGACTTCAAATTTCTTTCTATGCAATGTTCCAAACAAATTACTACACTTTCTACATCATTTCACGTCTCATATATTTTTGTATTTTCAATATTTTGTTATCACTATTCATTACTTCCACTACTACTCTTCAGCTCAGGTTGCGCGATAAAATATGAATTACTAATAATTATGAACTCGCAATTCTTTAGATTCGTAGAATGTATCGTGTACATTACTTTCACTTTCAAACAGGAAGAACAATTAATCACGTGGTGTCTAAAAATAAATTTTCTCGTACATCCTCAACTATTAGAGATTTCATGCATTAAACAGAAATAACAAACACAAAATAACTATGTATGAACTTTTCATTGAATAATTTAATGATTTCTTCAGTCATTGCAAGTTTTATCAAGTTCGACGAATAGAATACACAAATATCCAAGATGGCGGCCGATTGACCGCCAAACTGCGCAAAAGGAAGCATACCGTTTCCTCTTCTTTTTCCATTCCCGTGGGCATCTGTGGAACAGATCGGTTGATGGTTGCAAAATCTGGTAGGTCAGGTACCTCATCTGCTTTGAAAATCTGCATTGGCCTCGTGGCGTCCAGCGCCCGAGCTCGAAACGATACTTTGCTCATCGTGCTGACCTCAAATATGCTAATGAGCAATCCACGTAGAGCCTTCTATATTTTGATGGCAAAATCAGTATAAACTTCACTAAGAAGCGTTTTGTACAATTTTAAATTAAAATATACATTAGTTCAAACGTTAATACAATAACCATTACTTCAAATGAGTCTCAATAAGTCCCAATAAAACAAACACTTTTCGCAAATTTCAGAAAATCCATCATGGCCGCCATAACAGGCCGTCAGTAAATTCCCAGGGTCCCAGTAAGGTATGCGCGCGCACATTGATTCCATTGAAAAACAAAACCACGTGTAAACATGATCGACATCTTCACGTGCACCTGTACAGGACATTGACTTATTATTTATCACAATTTGAACGAATAACAGGTTTTTAGATATTTATATTAATTTATCTAATGCTATTCCCTATATTTTCAAGTAGTTACATATTTCACATAATGTTCATCTTATTACAAAGCGTGGAGCTACAGCCCGTGAGAAAGAAAATACCACGTGATACCAAAATAACCCAATCAAATCGATAATTTTTTTTAATGTAGTTTTCTTTTTACTATGACTAGCATCAGCTGTTTTTGGAAAAGAAAAAAAAATCTGATTTTTGAAAAAAAGAAAGGAATAACAAAAATAGATGTAGTTTTTTTTTTAACATAATATATCTCATTATAAAAGTTGAGAAATTTCTACCGATTTGAAAACTCGGTTAATAATTATGTATATAGACCTATGGACACTTTTTCTCTCTAACAGACCCTATTATATAACTGCTAGAAGACTCCAATAAATTGAATTCAGAAGTATATGCACTGAATATTTGCTACATATACATATTACATATTCTTGTCAGTCTAGTTGAATCATGTCATGTAAACATATATCTTAAAAACCTGTATATGTACCCTTGAGAAAATTTTTCAAAGAAACAATATGTTAAACTTGTACCAATGTTAAACTTTGTGGCCTCGGGGGTCATTGCATGTAAACTACTCAGGACTACATAAATATGCTTGCTTGCATATTGATTTTACAATCTGTGCATGGTTCTTGAGGAAAAGATTTTCAAAAATATTTCTCACTCTTAACCCTCATATTTTGACCAAATCCCCTCCCTTGTATGAACAAATTTAAATCTTCAGTACAGTAGGAATGTTTCGTACAATTTTCAGCTTCACTACTTTCTTGGTTCTTGAGAAAATTAGGTATTTTACCATCATCATGTTTTCCTGATTTCTTAATCATATTTCCCCAATCGATTAGGGCATATATCTTTTTCTTTGAACAAATTTGACTTTGTGGTTGAAATTAGCCCAGTGGATCTTGAGAAGTCCAAAAATAGTGAAGGTTTACAGACGACAAAGTTTGATCCAAAA
>NC_079169.1:11544255-11686755 GCF_947568905.1 Ostrea edulis
TAGTTTTCGGTAAAATGTCTTCAATTGTTATTACGCAACTAACTTACTGTTGTGTTCCAGTTTAATAGTGTATGAAATATTTTTAGAATACAACTAAAATGAAACAAATCTATAGTTTGATACATACTAGCTGGAATAATGTAGCCGTCTCCGATTTTTGGGGGGAGAGGGCTACAGCTCCTTAGGATCTCCGTAATGGTGCAAATGCGGGAGTGACTCACTCCCCGTAACATTTTCGATCATTCTAAACATTTGCTGACTTTCTTTACGTAATAAAATGATATTTTCTTGACCTCTAAGCGCTATGCGAAGGTAACAATGCAAAGGTACCCTAGCCAAAACGGTTTCATGTACAGATTCTTATTCATTTTTAGATTTTGAATTACTTAATAATCACTTTAATTATTACAGACGCAGATTCAAACGAGAATTTTAACTGAAGAATGACCTGCTTCTGTGCCCCCCCCCCCCCCCCTCAGAAGGAGGACAAAAATGTCACCTTTTTACAGTGTATACATATTTTATCCACTGTCCAACGAACTGTATTTCCGAAAGAAAATGCCCCTGCGAATATGAATGCTATCCCCGTACTAGATCGGTTGCAAAATTAAGACTACTTTAAACACGACTTGTTTACTACAGCGATGCATAAATTTGCCTATAGGTGGCGATAAACCGGAAACGTGATGGCGAAAGCAAACTCCAACTGACGACAATACAGCGCAGCTTTGCTTAGCGCTTTAAAGATGCAGGTAAACATAGAGATCATGTTGTGTATATAATCAGTTGTGTTATAAAGTAGTCATTTTTTTTCTGTACAATCGCATTCTTGTATACATTGAATGATTGTCAATATTTTTGTAAAAAGCTCTTCCATTGACTGCACATTATTATAAAATCGATTCCGATTAGACATAAAATCACTGCAATCTAAAAAGAATGTAATGTATAGTTAATGAACAGTCACAAGATATACACTCACGCTGAAGTTCTTTGATTAGTAGGTAAGAATGCGTTAATTTTGAATGTCCGATGCGTATTCTTGAAATAATCACTTCGTCCAGGCGTTTCATTAAGATGTTACATGGTTTGCGTACTTTGTTTTGAATAGTTTCATGTTTATTTGTGTCACAGAAATCCTTACCAAAGAGAATTTACGTATACTTTTATGAAATACTTTAAATCAGTGTAGGGGATTTTAAAGTGTACAATTATCATCTTATAGTGCATTTTTTTACCGATTTGTCTGCATTCGTATTGCCATGGATACCAATATGACTTGGGATTTAGCAGAACTCAGCTATTTTACATTGTTTAGTTAAAAGATAGTATCAGTTTAAAATATCTAAAATATATGGGTGACCAATATTGATGTTTACAAATGTATTGACTGTGGACAAAACAGTCTGAGAATATAGTAAAATGTTTGTCATTAGAAATTTTAATGTACTCAAACACACGTTCAATAGCCTTTGCTTCGGCGGCAATGATAAATAGTTGCTTCATTCGGAAGTCGTGCAAAGAAAACGTCGATTGTGATTACTGCAGCAGATGGTTCAAGAGACTTTATTTTGGTCTTTTGAACCATCTGTATAGATATCAGTTGTAGAATGTTTGGATTGTTTTATTTCGGATAATTTTGCTTAGTTTGAGTTCAAAATCTTAAAATTTTTATTTATCTATATAATTAATATTATGCATGATTATGTTACAATTACACTGTCAGTGTGTGCTATATTTCGGAATAGAAATCTTTTCAAATGACACTATGACAGGTTCTTGTTCATAGTAAACATAGGATTGATTTCATTCTTGAAGTCAAATTTGAAGTTCAATGGCTGAAAATTATACTTGTGTCACTTTTATGAATAGGAGGTAAGCGATAGGACTATTGTGTTCAGTTTCGACCTTTCGCTGTGGAGGGTACTCATATTGCCATTTATGTCAATTATAGATCAACAGAAAATGAAAGACCATTATATATACAGAAATTTAAGGGAGCTGAAGTGTAATGTTAAACTGCACATGTACATCACATGGTTTAGAATTTTATCGTTGCTTTCTGTTGTTGCGTCTGTGCAGGGAAATCTATATGATATTCTGTAGGCCCATCGTAAATATACAGGTAAAAAGTATGGCCGATAGAGTATACTCTGCATTGGCAAATTCATTAAACGATTGTTTTAAGAACTAACTAGAATTATTGTTTTTTCCAAACACTAATGATATATCATTTTGATTTCAACACCGATAGAATTTCTTTGTTGTTCAGAAAATTTATGACGAATGATAACATCGTATCTATTACCGGTTCCACAGAATCAATACGTTTTAAAGCGGCCGAAATTGTAATTAAAGTGAATGACAGTGTTAGATTTTTATTATCTTCCAAGCTTTCAATTACAATTTACTGTTGACTATCAATAATCTCAGTATCATCAAATGCAACTCGAGTCAACTGAAATTAACCCAGCTTCACCCCGGAGACTTGTGTACAATGTGTTGCCGGTATCCTCGGGAATAAAGCTCCTTCATCTCATTTGGTAATCTAAATCCTAATTCAGAACTTACTTTAGAGCCATTATTTTTCAGTTCTGCAAGATCGTTTCTATTACATTACATACATTAATCTCATCTCCAGAGAAATCTCGGTAGTTATGAAATACTGTCATACAACTCTCACCCATACCTGTATACATTATTTATTTATATGTCCATTCAATATATCCCAAGGCCTCCGTGGCCGAGTGGTTAGAGCATTGCGCTCAAACTCACACGGCCTCTCACCTCTGTCGCCGCGGTTTCGAATCCTGCTCGCGCCGGTTTACTTTCGGAAGTCGGTGGTCTCTTCCCAGGTATATTGTATCTGGGTTCTCTCTTCCACCAATAAAAACTGGGCGCCACCAGATAACTGAAATATTGTTGAGTGTGGCGGAAAACATCAATCAATCAATATATCCCAGTGAACGGAAAAAGGCACAAGAGTCTGCTTCATATTTGGATATTTTATGAAACACAGATTTTAACTGCAAACTAATAACTCAAATCTATTGACACACGGGATAACATCAGTTTCTCCATCGTCAACTTCCATTATAAAGTGTTTATGTCTTTCAACTGAAATATTTGATTGTGAATTGGAATTTTGAAAACGTAGTTCTTAAATTGATTTACTTAACTCCTTCTTTGAAGAGTTCTAATTATTTAGGATAAGATAATTTTGTACTATGAAATATACTAGAAAGATTATGGACGCAAGCTTTTAATTTGGCCGCAATTTCTTGGTAACCATCAAGGTTATTCTACAAACATAAGAGGTTTCCAAATACTATGTAGCCTACAGCAAACCATTCAGAATCCTTCATCGAAGCTGACTTTTCCCTGTAGTTCATCATCGCATCTCCACTCCGTTCCCCACAAAACCTTGGCAAATTACGCCATTAAAACTGGCCAGGTTTTCATTGAATTCCCAAGGGTCGACTTTAGAATCAATGAAAATATAGTTTTCTTTAAAAAGAAACAGGGATGTCAAAACGTGTTTATCAACTATATATATGATTGGTTTTCTACAATAGATCTGTGTCCGTTCTGTGCGGGCCAGGTACCACCGTAGAACTTTCAGAAGTTCGTGTCCAAATGACAGTCGATCTTTACCAAGTTACAGAAGTTAGAAAACATTCACTATAATCTCAAGAACAAACTTAAGGCACTTCAAGCAGAGACGTAATCACAAGCAGAGACGTTATCCACATTGCAAGACATGTGTTTTGAACATAATTTACATTATTCGAAACGAACATCGACATTTTTAGCCGAGTTCCAACGGAGTTGAACTCGGCTATTGGTTTGGTGATGCGGGCGGGCGGTTGGGCGTCAACAATTGGTTTCCGGATGATAACTCGAAAAGTTTACAATCTAATCAAATGAAACTTTGATATATTGTTGGGTACCAGGTAAGGAAGACCCCTTTTGATTTTGGAGAAAAATGGTCAAAGGTCAAGGTCACAGTGGCCGAAAATAGAATGAAAATTTCAGAAAAATTTGGTTTCCGGATGATAACTCAGAAAGTTTAAATCCGAATCAAATGAAACTTTGATATATTGTTGGGTACCAGGTAAGGAAGACCCCTATTGATTTTGGAGAAAAAAGGTCAAGGTCACAGTGACAGAATATAGAATGAAAATTTCAGAAATATTTGGTTTTCGGATGATAACTCAGAAAGTTTAAATCCGAATCAAATGATACTTAAAGATATTGTTAAGTACCATGTAAGGAAGACCCCTATTGATTTTGGAGAAAATAGGTCAAAGGTCAAGGTCACAGTCACCAAAAATAGATTTAAACTTCCAAAAAATTGTGGTTTCCGGAGGATAATTCAAATTTTTGTAATTTGAATCAAATGAAAGTTGGATATATTGTTGGATACCAGCAAAGCAAGGCCCCTATTGATTTTGAAGAAAAAAGGTCAAAGGTCAAGGTCATAGTGACCGAAATAGATTGAAAACAAACATGGTTTCTGGACAGTAACTCGAAAAGTTTAAAACTGAAATTAGTTCTTCACAATTATAAATATGCCATATCATTCCTGACTTTACAATGTATCCCATGCAACTCGGCCCATGCACCCCTGGGTGCATATATTGATTTTTTAACTTTAACTGGAATTTGCATTTGCAATCTATACAAGTTACCAATATTGTAAAAGCTTTCGTCTCCAATAAAACCGTTTCCTATGGAGCGATTTAGAACACGCCCTATTCGTCCAGTGAGCTAATTCAAAATGTGCGATGTGGTGATGGATTTCATTAATCTCGAGGAGAACGAGCGGATCAATGATGGTAATGAGAGCCAAAATCGATTCCTACCAGGTGGGATTCCTTATTATACACTGTGAATAAATTTGAATGAATAAATTTGAAAAAGGCAGAAAAGTAAACGATGTGGAATAGCTCATGAAACAGGATCAAACAATCACCAGTATACCTGTAATGATCATGTCTCAGGCAGAAGGATGAAATATTCTTACATTATTCCCAGTGTGAGATCGACTTTTTCTGTCTTATAGTGCTGCGACGTCATTGATTGTGACGTCATATATTTTGTATGATTTACATTACAAGGTGAAGTAAATTTCTTTAAACAATTTTGATATTGATAGCTCTCTGCTGGACAGCCTTGGTTTTTTAGTTTAAACATAAAAGTGTAAACCAATTTTGGCTTCGTTCTTTCTGTCTGTCTAAATTGTTTTTGTATTGAAATTCAAATTAGGATTTTGATAATTTTGAATTCTCTCCAAGCTCCTAAATTATTCATTAAACTGTGGGTAAAATGTGCGAAAAATAATCCTTTATTATTTACTCGTGTGGGAGAGGGAAATTCCACCTCTGGAGCAAGATATCGCTAGCAAAGCCTCGTCTCAGACCGCGAATCTTGTCCCGTAGGTGGAATTTCCCGATCGCACACTCGTATTAATGAAGGATTTTATAAGTCAATTATAGCATCACAAAAAACTTAACAGTGGTTTTGCCTGATAATGGCCAAAATCAACTGCTGGGTTAGTCCACCATAAAGGGTCCATGCAGAGAGCTGCAAAATTAGACTAGCAGAGTCTCGTAGACGAGAAATTAATTTTACTTGTAAATCAGTGTGTAAAAGTGAGTGATTGAAGCTAGACATGAAATAGAAAATACGGCTGTAGTATTGAAGACATGATGAAACAAGTAGATGGAGTTCAGAATCTTGTAAACATTAGCCTATATTCATCATAGTGAAGTCGGTGGGTTTGTTGATACCTTGAGAGTCGTATGCCATCTGTCTGTGCATCGATAATTTTTCCTCTTGCTTTTTCTGGGTATTTGACCAACTTTGGTCATGGTCAATATCCAATTGTCATGTCCTCCCATCGGTGATTACTGTCAGTAAAGTTTACAGCTACTGGCAAATCTTTCTTCGTTTGTGACAGAGGACCGGTGGTTGTGACAGAGGACCGGTGGTTGTTGGCCGTGTGCGGAGGTCTGTTGTTTCTCCTACATACTGTTTCTGGCAGACATCGCAACTGATGAGATAAATGTAGTTATTAGTTTTGCAGGAAAGTTTTCCAATATTTTGTAACGACGATCAGTGACAAGACTGCTGAAAATCTGTATGAGCTATACTTCCATAATTGACATCTGAGGTCAGAGCATTTAAAGAGTTATCCAGTCTAGTCCTTACTACCTTTACCTGCAGATTTCTGCGGCATCTAAGGATATCATAGGGGGTTCTTTAAAAACCTCATCCGTTTATTGACATTCATACTGAACAGATGTTTCCTCAGAGTACCGTTGTGGTTCTTTAAGGTGGAATGGTAAATAGTGACTAGCGGAAACCTTTCATTTTGCGGTTTTTCTTTCTATTGCCCATTATTGCAGAATAATTAATTAGTTGACTTGACCATTATCAGGAAAAACTAAACCCTCTCGTCAGGTTTTTTTTCATGATTCTATAATAGCCAATTTTATCCTTCTGCCCAATACAGGTATACCTGGTGATAGCATGGCTTTCTAGACAGCTACGTAGGTTCCATGAGTTGGTCCACACTGATTACATTCATTTGTCTTTTAGACTCTATTGTTCAATAAGGAATCTCACCGAATTCAAGTTGAGTTTTGCAGCGATTGCCATCATTAATCAGCTTTCCCTCCTTGAAATTAATTAAGTCAATCACTATCATATCCCACACCGTGGATCAGTTCATTGGACGAATAGGAATAGTTCTAATTTGCTCCTTAGCAACCATATTGAATAGCAAGACAAAATCAATAAACATGTAATATATAAACATATTTGCACATCGTTTACTATATCAAGAAATCTTATGCAAAATTTAAACTTGTTCTTTTGTCCCGAGGAAGAAACAAGGTCGTCTCGAATAACAATTCAATTGTTCGTGTAATTAATAACAATTCAATTGTTCGTGTAATTAATAACAATTCAATTGTTCGTGTAATTAATAACAATTCAATTGTTCGTGTAATTAATAACAATTCAATTGTTCGTGTAATTTGCCCTGTGTGTTACAGCTATCCATACATATTTTTTGTACGGTAATTGTGCGAATAATATGTTGATGTACTTTCAATTGCAAATATTCTAACTTTTAAGCTAAGTACATGTAATTTCATATTTCATAGCTTGTTTAAAGATCACAGGAGACGATATTTAACAATGACTTCTGACTACGTAATTATCAACTTTGTTTCATAGACTCCTCATAAAAATGCTTTTTTTTTTAGAATTAACAACGATATTATCTCTAAAAAAAATCCAAGTGCTAAGGTACTCGGAATAGAAAATTGCCACCCGATTATTGTTCCCGTTTCCCCGACTTTGGGACGTCATAAGAGACCACGATCAGATCAAAAGCAAGCCCATAGACGATTTGTTTCGCACTGGAGGAGTTTTGGATGAGGGGTTGGAGTTTGTTGTACAAGGATATCACTTTGAAATTGAAAATGTCTAATAATGCAACTTTCAGCATATTGCTTGTTCTATTCATCTTTGATTTATTTACTTATATTTATTTAAACACAAAGTTCTGATCAGAAAAGCTTCATATAACTATTTCATACAGTGTTAATCATGTTAATACTTATAGCCATCCCTACGACTGTCTATGCGTTTGAATAAAGTTGTCGAAGTTTTGTAGGATTATTCTGTCTTCGCCATGCTTGCAGTAGGTCCGAAGTCGAAAATCGTTGGAACTGCGTCTGGTCGAAGATTTTATTTCTTATACTCACAATTTTTACCAAAAAGAATGTATACGAAACTGATCCCCGATCACCCCCCGTAACATCAACGTCGAGTTCTGTGTGCGTTGATCCTTTAGAAAGGCGTACATATAAACACCCATCGCACATTACAGTTGAATGCAAGCACATTGAACCATTTTGATGGCTAAAGCCCACAGTTGTTAGTATAAACAAATACATTTTTGCGTCAAGCTGGTCTCTTTTGACGTCATCAAGCAAGGGAGATAAGTTATCATACTATTTTGATACTTCATACCATAGCAACATTTGACGATCTGTAGCGTTACCTTACGATTATTTCTGAATGACGTATTATTTATAAGAAGTAATTGAAGAAGAACATTTTCGTGCAAAACAAACCGGTTGTTTTTAAAATATATATCATCTCCTATGACCTTTAAATGATCGTTATTTTCTAAAGTTCTAGATTGATATAAGGTCTGCCGGGGTAATAATGTACATTGATTATTGTAAAGCGCTTTGAGCAGCATACGCTGGAAAAGGCGCTAAATAAAACCAATCTTTATTATTATTATTTTGCTCACTTTTAAAGAGTAAACCAATTTTTTGGTCTCCACAAAGACGCGTCAGTATCGAATCGGGTTCACCCAGACATCATATGCCAAAAATACCACCGACTCAAAACCCAAACACTGCCAATGCCAATGACTATAGCTTAATATACTGGAGGCATTTCCAGTGAGGCAGGTCTACTGGGAAGGGATCTTAATCTGACAATTTTCTTAGAGAAATAGTGTTTTATACCATGCTGAGTTCAGTTATCACGAAGTGTTATTAGAATTTGTGCAGTTTGATTTTATGAGGACAAAACTGGACTATACACATATTTTATAATCTTCTTTATTAAGTTTAGGAAACGTACCTATCAGTTTATATAACATTCATTTCAGCATCAGGGTTTTTAAAAGCTTTAAAAGAAGTTTACCAAGATTAGTTAATGATTTACCATTTTGATAATATATTGCTTTATAAATTTAAATAATAATGCATAGTACGGAAGCCCATTAGCGCTAACCAAAACTAAATGAAAAACAAAATTATTATATAAAATACGAAATCATTAAGTAAAAAACGAAAATATTAAATAAAATACGAAAATATTATATAAAAAACCAAAACTAAATAAAGAACGAAATTATTATATAAAAAACGAAATTATTATATAAAAAACGAAATTATTATAAAATACGAAATTATTATAAAAGAAAAGGAACGTACTGTACTGATGTGAACTGATAAGTAATTAATTCTACATGACACGGCAAAGTATTCAGTGCTTGGCATAAATGAAGGTCACCAGTTTTAGCAGCCACACTGGTACACACCGTATCACACCACCGAAACTTAATGAGTGTAACATCAAGCGATTGTTGAGGTACCTGCCATGGGAGCCATATATTGTCTTACTTATACACGGTCAGCTAGCCTATGATATCACATCACTCTACACAAACATGCAATTTGAGGAGTTAATGACTGCAGTAGAAACATATTGTATTTTAAAACACATGTCACTATAATAAATAAATTACTTACTACAGTAAATCGGACAAATCTATCAATGCAATAAATACATCATCCACTGGCGATCTGAACCTTTTCTTCAAATTAATTTTGGAAAATAATACTTTTAAATTTAATTCAAAAGTTTACAAACAGATATTTGGATGTTTTATAAGGGTCTAAATACTCCCCATTTGTATGCGATATCCGACTACATCAGATAACCAAGGAAATTACAAACAAATTTCCAGGTAAACATCGCATAAGCACAAACTAAAGGTGGAGGACATAATGCATATAATTTAATATATAAACATGTTAGGAAGGACAGCAGACTAACTCATGGATATACATAGTTGTTTTTTTTAAACTATTTTAAGGTTTCATGTTGTCATTAACTCTCTACATTTCAGTACATGACAATGTCTAGGAGCCCAACATTCTTTCCGTAGAGTGGATATATCATGTAATTTACATTCTAAGATAAAGTGGCATATTCGTCGGCTAATTTACCAGTAAATATGGCAAATAGTTTCACCTTTTATAAATCCCTTATAAACAGAAGGATTATGTGCACTTTTTCGTTCCAATTTGTAGGTTTGATGTACGTTTTCAAATCTAGAATGCGAGTTGCCTCAAATCACTTTCCTTTATACACCGTACTGCCCAAGAAATGCATTTTATTCACAGATATTTCACATGTGAATTTAAGCAGTTGATGAGCAGAATTTGCTATAGCGAATAAATCATGACCGGATTTATTTTTCTTCACCATGAAACATAATAAAATAAAGCCATCGTCATGATAACGCACGTGGTACATGTACATGTGTATGTATTAGTTATATACTTGTACCCTTGGCAATGTTGTTGAAATAGTAAGTTATATATTTATGTACATGTACCTCGTGTACCATTGTATGAATGATTTGAGTGAATAAATTAATTGAATAAATTCTTAAAGATTTCAAAACAAACCCTCTAAAGAGGGGCTATAGTGATAATTAAATCAATAAAAACAGTACAAGTGGTACTCGATAACTACGATCGAGCCACCCCTGTTATCAGGTGTAAATAAAAGCAAAAAACCGGGTATACCCCTTGTTTCTATCACCAAGTACAACCTATAAAGTAAAAGCCTTTTTACTGACACATCCTCCAGAGAGACCAAGACGTTTTCTCTGTTCTACATTGTACCTATCGTGTGGTTCATACCAACGCAATAAAAATTTAAGGGACATGCCCACACCCTCATTTCAAAATAATCAAACTGCATGATAATTGTGAAGTGCAAATAGACTTCTGATGAGGCGGATCTGCATGCAGCGAAAATTCAATCTATCGATCAATCCAATCAATTAGCTCAATTTTCACACCGCCGAAACACTTAATTAGTGTAGAGTCAAGTGATTGTTGAGGTATGTGGCTGATGGAAGCCATATATATTCTTACTAGATTTATGGGGGCTAGTGTTGAAGTAATTTTGGAGAAATCCTGTAATCCGATACACGAGGTTTGGGACCTTTCAGCGAACATAGTAGATAAACGTGTAGTGAATGGATAAGTTGGCTGTTTTGTAATGTCATTAGATTTCTGTAAAACTCCATTGGCGATGATGAAATCGCAGTAAATCAAAGAATTAGGAGCTTGTTAAGCTCTACTGACACACACATTATAATCTCAAAAACTGTTTTTAATTTCGTTTTTTATTTAATAATTTCGTGTTTTATTTAGTTTTCGTTTTTTATTTAATAATTTCGTTTTTTATTTAATTTTGTTTTTTTATATATTAGTTTCGTTTTTTTAATATTTTCGTTTTTATTTATTAATTTCGTTTTTTATTTAATAATTTCGTTTTTTTTAATATAATAATTTCGTTTTTTATTTAATAATTTCGTTTTTTATTTAATATTTTCGTTTTTTTATTTAATAATTTTGTTTTTTATTTAGTTTTGGTTTGCACTAATGGGCTTCTGTAGCATTGGTATTTTGCTTGCTTTATAAAACTTAACTCTATAGCATTTTGAGTGCTTTGTAATTATAACCGTTCATAATAAAACGTCTATCAATACAATTTCCTCATCGCATTAAAAAATCATTTAATACACAACATGTACATTAACATTTCCTCTGTCGTACGAAAAGATGTTTTTAAACCCAATCCATATTTTATCTAGTCGATCGTTATAAATATTTCATTATTGTAATAACTCTTCAATTCTCACGTGATAATAGTGATATCAAACATGACTATAGTTCCAGCTGTAAAATATGCATGAATTAAAACCGTCCAGTCAATATCAGTGTCTAAAAATGAATATAGCACATCTAGCCTGCTCTTCCCGATTCTATCAATATCCAGAAGCAAGCAGCCTTGCAAATCGCTAAATTGGAATATCATCCATGCAAATATCTTGATATTATTAAATCAGAGAATAAAAGATTTTTCAGCACGGATGTTTCCCCATTAATCTTTGTTCCTAGTCCTTGAATTGGCTAACCACAAGTACCGCAGATTGGTTGATTTTAACCTTCTACACACAACAGCATACATGTATGATATCGTCAGAAGCCTCGTCATGTAAACTATAAACGTGGAAATTTACACATGTAGATTATTTACACCAATACGCTATTTTCGTGTAAATTACCCCCACACGTATTATTTCCATAAGCATGCAATTTATTTCCTGATAATGCGTAATGAATGGTTACGTAAATACGCGTTATCAACACACGAACACATCCATGCGTACCGTAGAGTTCAAGGTCTTTATCATCCTCGAGTTAAACGACTCATCGGAAACAGAATAACATATGATATGTACAAACAACACGTATAGCATTGAAAAACATTAGTAAAAGACGTGATTAAACTTATTTACTGTTAATATATTTTTGTTAGTACAGAAATATGCCATGGTTATTAAGTTTTAGATTCACTATGTCGCTCCATTTGGCTATAATATCATTATCAACTACATCCGTCTCAAATCTTAAAGATTATGATCATTTTACAAACTCAAAATTAATGGCTAAAGTAATAAGAAAGATTCAGTGGAGGCCCGAGATGAATCCTCCCAGTACACTAGCACTTAATACATATTAGTCCTAGGTTAAAAAGTGTAAGCGAATCTTCTACAGTGAAATATTCATTGACTGTTTTATGTGCATGGAAACTTTAAAACACTATCGCTACAATTTTGAGAAGAAAAGTATATTTTTTATGTTTAGGGCATTCTAAATAAATTTTACGTTTAAGGTCACACGCGCGCTTAGGTTTCAGCAAAATCATCGGGTTTTTTTTAAAAATACTCCTGTAAATTGTGATGCAGTATGGGACCATTAAAAACCGAGAACCAAATAGATCATCAAGGGTTTGACGAATAATTATATGATCTCAATGACGAAATGAATTCCCAGAGGTTAAATATACAAACACATATATTTAATCTATAGATGATGATATCAAAACCATTATATCAGAAAGGGGGGTTGGTTATGTCTATTGATTACCCCCTTCTTCCTCTTAGCGTTTTAAACAATTAATGACTTGATGTTAAACTTAGAATTCATTATGGATGGCAGTATGCCGTGGATCCATTAAACAGCTGGTTTTGCTAAATGCACCATATTTTCATTCCGCAGTGAAAAGGACACATAACTTGCATAATGTCGTTTGATGTATCTGTGGGCCAAAAACACGGGGTATCATTCCCCCCACTCACAGACAACTGAAACATATGTCACAACGCGCATCGCTGTCTACCAGCCTTGGCACATCTTGCATAATGAATGGGGTCCTTTTATTATCTGTGGAATATAATAGTTCTAGAAGAGACAGATAAGTTTGCACCAGCAATCAATCTCTGTTATGATCCCTAGAGCTGAACAATCTTATTGCAACTCGACATTTCTCTCAGTTAACAAATTTTCACAATTTAATCTAAACCAAAATAGGCGAGTTAATGTTAATTGTTTACCTTCATTTGAAAGAAGTTAATAAACTATAGGCGGCTCCGGTTTAAAATGCATCCAAGGTAATTGACGGATTTTCAGCAATTTATTTGCAGTTTACTTCATCCGATATCTATCACGAGAACTGACCTCTTAAGTAATCTTTTCTCCGATTATCGACGACCATAAACTGTTGACGAATGATGGTAAGTACATTAAATTTTACACTAAACTCGACTTATTTTCTATTATCTTGCTATTAACATTTTCCGTTTAAAAGAAAAAATACACTTTAGTCTGGGATTAAATGAGCCACCAATTAGGCTTTTCGCTTCCTTTTCAGTTTTTCTACCACGACAAGATCAACCGAGGTAAAAACGATCTCGTTATGTTCGCGTTCGAATGGGTATTTCCTGGGAGCGGATTCCGATCATACTTCTCATTAACTGCATTTCACAATTTTCTGACCATGAACATTAGATGATCAAGGTTTGAGGGCGTTACATCTACCACGGATAATTACTATCACGGGATATTCGATCGATTTTACACCAGATTCACGTATTACTTGACTTTTACGTTCTAAAGTCCAACATTTTCATTTTATTGATGGTTTGATTTTCTGACAGTGTTATCAAAACGCCTGCTGTATCGAAAGAACCTCTCACAACTTTCAGTACGTATGAACATACACAAATTCTCGCAATGGTTTGTATTCTTTTAATCATTAATTCGAATACGTTGATAAATGGTACAAGTTATTCCGCATAGAAAGGGTTGGACACTCTTCAATATCAAAATATAACAATACATATAAATAATATAAAATACACGTACATATCACAGCTTACTGCAATACTATATTAATAGAACAAATATTGACATTATGAGCGTGTTGTTTACATGTAGCATATTTCATTTTACACGTGTGAATAAAACAATGATATATATTAGATATAGAGCATCCCTGTATGACCACGTGACTCATCACTAAGAGTCCTGTCCTGAATCTAGGAGTTTTATGCTGATATTTCCGTTTTCCTCCTCTTTTGCCGCCACCGTCTCCTCGTCGGTTTTGGACACGCCACCTACACAACTTTTCAACCTCGTTTTGCAAACCCGTGTGGAAAACACCTTATCGTATGCCAAGGCTCCTAGTCCACCTCCAACCATAGGTCCCATCCAGTACACCTACAAACACCAGGAAAATGGGCCTTAACGCTCGCCTGAGCATGTACATTTTCGGTCTACAGAAATCATGTTACCTGTGTCCTTTTATACTGTCCCATTTTTGTATTTTGTACTAGATGATAGATATATTGTAACTATCACAAACAAGTGATACATTACATTTCTATTATAAGAGCGAGTTTTATCACATCGCAGTAATAATGATAATAATAATAATAAATTCTTTATTTAGACAGGATAGCACAATTAGTACAAATGACTAGTTTACATTGTGGTCCTGTATAAAACATATTCAGACAGATAAATGAGAGAATAGAAAAATAGATAACATAATATAAAATATATACATAAAATATACACACGATATCACTGGGGAAAAATAAACATATGCATATCTATACATGTATATCACTTATTTGAGAAATAATGCTGCAAATATGCTGATTTAAAAGATGTAATAGAACCACAGCTTCTGACAGACTCGGGCAACTGATTCCATAAAATTGTGGGGAATACCTTAAAAGACCGATTATAATATTCAGTTCGAACTTTTGGTAAATATAAAATGCCACTATCGCTACTTCTTGCAGTGAAATTTGAATTCTAAAAGCCTGAATATTCAGTACATATAGTAGAAAACCCGAAGCTCATAAAGATGCATAGTTTGAGTACTTTAATGTACATAAATTAAGAATAATTTATATTTTAAAAAATGTATTTGTTAACATATGATGAATACAGTCCTATCCTGGGACTAGAAATTACTCCCTGATCATAGGATATGAATTTCACAAATTTGGTAGAGGGTCATGTACTCATTATACAGTAATTATGCAAACAGTTTTTCTGCAGGATGCCAAGAAATGCATAAGATATTTAATGAAAAATAAAATGCATTTTCAATATATGATCAACGTTTCTTATTCCAGATTCCCTGGATTTCATAAGAGTGGTAGAACAAAGAGAATTCATTGCATGCGCAATTTTATAATCATATAGTTTGACTGCTAGATGTCCAGAAATAAAGACAATTCTAAAACATAATCTATCTTCAATAATGATCAACTTAGCCCCACCAGCAGGGTTCTGGACCCAGGGCAATGTATTTTCAGTCTTCAAAAGAGGCCTAATTGCTCATCATAATCACACAAAACGTTTTCTGCTTGAAGTCCTGGGGTAAATAAGATTGTCTAAAATGCACTGCATTTTCAACACATGATCAATTAACCTCCACCCTAGAGCTTAAACCTGATCACGTTAACTTCACTTTGCTCATTATAATTATGCCAACAGCGTGCCGGTTTAATTCCAAGAGTGAAGAAGATTTACTAAAATATGTTACATTTTCAATATATGATCAACCAAGCTCCACCCTAGGACCTAAATCCTGAGGTCACAAATTTCACAATGCTCATTATAATCATTCAGTTTCTCTTCTTGATGCACTGACCTTTAAAAAACGGATACCCCGTGTCACAGTAGGTGTGGCACGCTAGAGAACCCTCACTACTCATCCCGCTCGCGCCGGTAAGTGAGAAAGTTTCCCAGTTTACTTTCGGAAGGTCGGTGGTCTCTTCCCAGGTACATTGTATCTAGTTTCTCTCTTCCACCAATAAAAGCTGGGCGCCACCAAATGACTGAAAAATTGTTTAGTGTGGCGGAAAACACCAATCAATCAATCAAAGACCGTAAGCACCGAGCAAAGGCCTAAATTTAAAGCCCTTCACCGGTCTTGGTGACGTCGCCATATGAGTGAAAACTTCTCGAGAGAGACGTTATACAAGACACAATCAATCCAACAAGAAAGATTTTCTATTACATTTTCAATAATGATGTATTACTAATTTAGCCACACCTTGGTACCTGGTTAGTTGGTTGAATTCAATATTTTTGAACTTTCTGCTCGAAAATATTTCACTGCAGTGTTGAGATATTTAATCATTGCGTACCTGTTAGAATTTGCTCTTCAAAAACATGTCAATACTACATGGGAATTATATATTTAAGGATATAGCCACGTTGCTGCGCGCTTGAATAGAGATTTTTGAAAATCCTATTGTGCAAGTTTTATTACATTGCACAGTTTTTAAAAGGTCAATTAAGCATCTTAATTTCATTGGTAGAGGATATGTCAAGCGACCTCCCCTACCATGAGCTTGTTAGAAAATAAATATATCTAACTATTTTTGTAACTCTTAATTGAAATACTAAGTGTTAGCGGGTCCCCAGTATAGGTTAGAACCTCTGGCAAATTTGCATGGGGTATAGATTTACCCATTCCCCTGGGAGAAAATTCCTGGATTCGGCATGTACATGTAGTTGCGCTCGCTCTAACACCGTTAACACGTTATTAGACATGCAGTTGCGAATCCAAAACTTCCTGAAAGGCAAAGCACAGTAAACGGTTGTGGATTGTCTTGATGCCCCCCCCCCCCCCCCCCCCCCGTTGGTCCTATGCAAAGCCTTTGGGGGAGGGGAGATCGGGGGACGAAGTCCCCTGAATTACGGAGTTCTGTATGAGTAAAGCAAAACTTTAATTAGACGCATAGCAACATAGAAATTACAGTAACTCAAAATAGTGCTGCACAAAGTAGATCGTCTACATTGACTGATTGATTGCGGTTTTACGCCGTTTTTGGCAATATTTTAGCCATCTTACGGAGGTTAACTAATTGAAATATGTTTGTGAGTGTTTGCGTTTCCCTGACGGCCCCCAGTGAGCCTACTCTTTTTCCATAATCAGGAATTTATAGAGACAGGTAATGGCAGTGATGTTTTGATTCAAGATTTATTACATCCATTTGGTGCAAGTTTTGAATTTAGTTACGAGGTCAACAGACCAAGAAATAACCAAGTCACGCATGTTTATTTGTGTGTTTTAAATATAAATATTTCAGGAAAATTTTTTCCTGCGAATGTTTTTATCATATCGTTTTTCAATTCTGTGTAATAGGTTTAGAAGAAGACGAAATCATTTAATAAACATGTATACATGCTCTTTATACCAACACTTTCTGAAGACTAGGGACTGTATAATCTGGAGATGCACCAGTCTACACTGTACATAACGAGTTAATACGTAAGTATAGTGACCTCAATCAGAAGGTGTCAGGTAAGACACCGGACTTTCGGACAAAATGTCACCTGCCTTCTTGGGGCCTAAGCCCCTGGTGTTCAAACTTTTGGTACATGCATATATATATCCACACATCTACACACCCAGACGTACTTGACATTTGAACTAAAGAAGACTTCAAATAGAGTTTGAAATTTCATTTCCACTACATGATCCATTTAGTCCGCCCTAGAGCCTGGCCCCATGAAAATGCTGGAATATAATAGTTACTTATTTAGTTGACCTTCCTCATAACTACTATGCACTCAGTTTTGTACTTTTGATCTCCCAGTGTTACCAACCCTAGCAGCAAAGCCTCTGAAGCAGGTGCGATGAATTTCACTAGTTTCAAACTACAACAAGACGTCGACTCCTTGCTCATTAAGACTATATACACGTGAACAGTTTGTCTGCCAGATGTCTCAATTAGATACAAAAAGGTGTCTAAAGATTGCATAATATTTATTAAGAATTTGACCCCCATCCTGTAGCCTCAAGATGAACAGGAATCACATTGTCCGTCCGCCTGTCAGTCAACACCATTTTCGTTGTAAGACGATAATCAAATATAGTTTACAACATGACAGAACTTATATATTTTATATAAAGGTAGTTGACCATTAACGGAAGACGTCCATCGCTATAAATTTTGGGATCATTACCTCAAATTTCAAGGTCACAAGAGACCTTCAACCTCTACTAATCTTACTATGCTTTTCAGTTGAAAACGTTTTCAACACGTTTTATACAAACGTACAATGTACATATTGTAGGTGATTATTACATGGGCTGCGTTCAAGATCGTAGCGACTAGACTAGGGGCTAGGTATGGTGGCTGATTTCTGCCATCTTACACTTTATCGTCTTTTTGTTATTTCGAGGCGAAATGACAACAAAACGACCCGAAATAAAGAAAAGATGACAAATTTATATTATTAGCTACTTTTCACCTGAAAATAACGAAAACACAACACATTGTAAAATTACAAAAAGTAGCCACCATACCTAGCCCCTAGGCTAGCCGCTACGAACTCACCTATGAATTTTGTGGTCTCGAGGTCAAAGGTCAATATAACAGACCTTCATGCAAGTTCAATACACTTTCATTGTGACACAGTATCTTGAAAATACAAAGGTCGTTGATCAATAAAGGAACACACCAATAGATTTTGGGATCTTAAGGTCAAAGTTAGAGCAAAACTCTACATTGTACAATTGAAGTTTTCGTATTTTATATGAACATAGATATCACTCCTCTTTGTCAGTACAAACGTACTAAAGCATGTACAGTATGTGGATTATGTGCACTGTGGGATCCTACTGGAGTCAGTTTTCTAGTTGATATAATACCTGACTTGGCCGTGTAGTGCAATGATGTATACGTGATGTTGAATATGTTCAAATGTTTACGCACAGAACGCCGACGATTGCAGGCTTTAAAAACCAACACAAAAACGTTCACACAAAAGACGCGGTCGTAATTCAACCTTTTTCATGTATATTGTTTTGTCAAATATCTTGTTTCACATCATCCATGCATTCGCAAGCTATAAATCGTAGTGAAGTTTCACAAATATTTTAATTACTGGTGATTACACTCTCGGCCCTACTCTTGTCGGAGAGATTTTCATTGTATACACGGTATACATTTATACTGTTTGTATCATCTACTTGTTCTTTTCTTGAGAAGTATCTGTGGTTGCGTCTTTAATCTGTTTGGAGTGATGTGATTAAAAAGAAAATAATTGAGGATAAAGTCTCCATTGTAGCACTGTCGACCATCTCGATGGGGGGTGGGGACACAAAGTGTTGTATCGTATAACGACAGGGTCTACCAAAACAGCTGTTCATAACTTAGCATTCTTAATAATGTACATATATAGTGTTTACCCAAGCGTGAGTGTAATTCCCTGTAATAACCATCGGAGCAAAATTCCGTACTGGATTCATGCATCCCCCCGACACATTAAACTGAAAGAGAGAAAAAAGAACAGATTTTCAATATATCTTGCATATGTTTAACAGTTTATATGCATTTGCTACATTTATGGCAGTTGTTAATACTATAACAGATATTACAAGCATATGAATTTGCTGTGACAATTGTCCATTTCCAAAAATAGCACTAATTCCCTGTTTCAAAGTGAACGTAATAGATTGCTACCGTGCGTGTCCTGTACACATACACTTAAGGACACGTACAAGGATGAATCAAATTCCTCTTAGTTCCTGTGTGTTAAATATAGGTCACTAGTATTTATGTAAACATTATTCATTGCGTGAAGATTCAGTATGATTTCACTGATGATCGTGATTTTCTTCATTTCGGAAGAACAGATCGTCAGCATGGCTGAGCTCCTTTCCAAACAATACCAGCAATATCATTCTTGTCCTTTTAAATCTTATTTCAAAATATTATTGTACATATCCTCCATTTTCCATCCATTGACAATTCTTTTCCTGGGTGTGTTACAATGTATATTGTGGAGATATTTTTTTCACGGGGGAGGGACACTACATGTAAGAATTAGAAACACGTTTTCGTGCTATAGAAAATGTAATGGTATATTTTTCATTCAACTAATACATTATTAGGAGCCCCACACTTAGATCGCTATACATGTAGGTTTTGAAACATGTTGTTTATTATCCTATGTTGTCAGACTATAATTACGGTGCAATGTACACGTGCTTTAAAAACAAACACACGTGGTTTGGAAAGGGTGTTGTACAGTATTCAACAATATAGCCATGTACTTGGTTTTTGGTAATATAATGTATGCAATACATTTACGACCAAAATATATACATACCATCGCAAAGATATTCAAGACCACAATGATACCAATCATTAGCGGAACAGAACCCGACATATCATGTCTCCCACTATCCACAAACGAAAAGGTACTGAAATCCAGGAGGAACGTAATCACGACCTCTGCACCGAAAGCTTGTGAAGCCGTAACATTTTGCCCAGGAGAAATGACCCCAAAACTGCCTTGATGGAGATTTTCAGGGGTCAAGGCCTTTAATAAAGCACATCCAGCGATGCCACCGATAAATTGTGACGTAATATACAACAGGAAACGGAGGAATCCGATGTGACCCGTGAAGAGAAATCCCAGGCTGATGGCGGGATTCACATGACCTCCACTTACAGTGTTCAAGGTCGTGATGATGGCCGCAATAAAGAACCCTGCTTCCAGGGCGATGTGAACACTGGAGACCGGAGGACTTCCTTCCGGCGAAAGTCCGGCACCAACGGACAAAAACACTAACAAGCCGGTGCCCAAAAACTCTGCCAAGCATGCGCGCCAGAGGTCTAGTGATTTCACATCGTTTACTTCTCTTGCGATGAGGCGCTGTCGGAGAGGTAATTTTCTCGAACTTGCCATGACGCTCCACGAAATCTGGATTTATCTTACCAAAACTGAAAATATATACTTTCACGTTCTGGTCTGATAAGCTTTAAAAATCCTTTGCATATTTATAAATTTTTGTTGTAATCCATACTAGTGACATCCGACAGCTTACCTCGCAAGATACCGGGCAATTCGGATGATACTGCATACTCTCTGTACATATATACATGCAAGTGCATGAACATGTATTGTAGAAAGCCGTGATTATCAAGTATTTTATAAATAAGTCGGTCTTTACGTGTTATTTTAACAACAAATGAAGAAATGTAAAGGACGGGGTCAACGCACGATGGTAAAATCATGCACTTTAATATTGGACTGTTTTCTGTTAATATGCATGCAAGTATTTAAATAATCAAAAAGTTATATCGTTTATAAGTATGCGACGATCTACCTCAAAAGGTCAGTTAACCATAACATTCCGAAGACCGAAATTGAAAAATGAAAAACAAACATCATTCAGTTTTAAAATGCACGAGCATTGGCTGTTATTCTGACATGTTTTGCCTGTTCTTCTGACATGTTTAAATTGTAGATATGCATATATATGCAGTTGGTTGATTCCGTACAATGTCGATAAATAGGAATTGGGCAAATGAAAAGAAAATTGAATGATCACTCGTTCATGCTTGTTACACGAGTACGGATTTTTAGGAACTTAAACACCATTCATATTCAAAATGTCGATAAAATTAAAGTAATCTAAAAAAGAATTGGTTTGGGCCAGTTTCCAATATGAATTTCAATCTATTTAAAGTGAAGCGTTAAATGAAATTTTTCCATCGTCTGCATAAACGTTTACAGCTGAGTGCTAATGAATCTCGTAAGCATTGTGCAAATTTCGGTGGAATTGTCAAATGCAAATTTTAAAAGCAGTGTATATGCCCAATTGTGGCTGAATCATAATTCACTAAATATCCCATGGGCATCAAAATCATCTTAACAAGTAGGACATTTTTCATTACAGGGTTTCCAGTGTATCGCAGTGCCTATTCACCACATTCGAGGACTCCGCGGTGAACCGTGGGCTCGAGGGCCGCAGAGCACCGCACGTGCCTTGGTTGTATACATGTAGGTAGAAAGTCATTACTCAACGGTGAAGGTCATTAGTAAACTAAATAAAGGGCGCACTTGTTTCATCGCCCGGGTCAAGCCGGTTGATACTTCCGGAAACGGGTAACAGTCCCTGAAACGTTCTACTTTCCCACTTGAACGATGAGCGGGCGGTGAACTCACGCAGAGCGAACGGTGAATGCACTCAGAGCGAACGATGAACGCAATTTGGTGAACGGTGAGCGCACGGTGAACGCAAAATGGTCTATTTATTCGGAATATTTCGGATTTTTCCCTTGGATTGTGCTTACTTTACATGTATAATCAGGTAGAGAATATATATATACAAGTAAAGCTTTTTAAAAAAGCTTGCCGTCTTTAGGAGCAACTCTATAGAGCGAAGTTGAATTATATCCCTTGTCTTCATTATTGAATTGAGCTAAAATAAATAAGTTCACGGACATCATGCCTACAAAGCTGTGTCCTGACTCCCATTGTAAAAGTTTGTATTTATGAAGGGTATATGTACTGTAAATCAAAATCACTGTTCCCTGTATTAGCACTGATTAAAGCCTCTATATCAAATGAAACTGAGAAAGTTATAAACAAAACAAACTAAAAAGATTTAAATTGCTCAAATTTGCATAAAAATTATTCTTGCATATTGTACAGTACAATTGCTTTAGAAATTAACCAGAATAAAGACCTGAGAATATTGTAATAGTTTTGCCAAAAATTATATCATATAATACATTGAGTTTGATGGAAAAGATTAATAATTGTTATTCAAATTTGAGCAATTGTAAGGAAAAAAAATATTCTGAAGGAATAGGATAGTTTTAGAACAGATGTGTTGGGAAAAAAACACAAAAACTTTAAGTTTACCTGATGCAGACAGTCTAAACTTACAGCAGGGATAATTTTAAGCAACATAATATGTAATGAAATGTTACTATCCTATTCCTTAAGATTAGCAAATTTCTCAAATGCCACTGATAATACAAACAAAAATGGTTGCATTAGAATCACTGATTGTCAATTAGAATTATCCCAAAACACAAGCAATCAAAACAAAAAACGGCGAGTTTTTCTGTTTGCATTTTATGTTTAAAATGAAAACATTGCTGTAAATGAAGTAACCATAGAAATGCTTTGTATTAGTTGCTTTTAAAAAAGTAATGTGTCAATTTCATGAATTGCATTTTTCTTTTGTCGATTTTTTAAAGATTGAAAATCTTGAAAAATTGTTAAGTCGTACGAAAATTACAACACCAGAAAATTATCTCCCTTGCCTTGAAGAGCATTTCAACCAATGAAATAATTGAAAATTTTCACTTCATGCACTTCCTACCAATGAAAAAAGAGAGGAAGTGCAAAGTCCGAAGACTGTAAAACACTTAAACTCTGTATACCGTCTTCCAAGGAAGACGGTAATGAATACATCTGTTTGTTCATTTTTGTGCAAGTACTGGATGTATACTTCTCATGAAAATGATCGTAAATTTCACATCAATGCACAAACAAAAGAAAATTTCATATGTACGTTGTTTACAGTATTGCATATACAGATACACGTAATTGTATGCATGGAAACTAGAAACATATATTTTATAATATTTAAAATTCTTGACGTTTTCATAAATCATGAATATCGGTGCGTCATCACGGTTTGCTACATGTAATTATATATTTTGACTTAAGATGCATAGTATTTAATTTCTTAATACAAAAGTATAAATGATTCACGTGAAATAAAGATAGTCTAGTAATTAGCGCCAAGAATTTACAGATGCACATGTATAACTTTAAAATTTACGAGCGCAGTCATTTGGATTACATGCAATTAAAAACATCACCGAAAGATGTCGAGATAAATGCATTGAATAACCAGCACGGGCGGAACAGGTACATCATGTATATCGTGTTGACACCTGAACGCTTCTAGATAGTATAAAAGGTTTATTCCCACGTAGATTTTGCGTAATTCACTTTACTGCAAATACAGGTGTAGTATATCGACCTGAGTAAATAATCCCAGAATTAATGTACGTACGTACAAAATAAATAGTGTGACCGTGAATTTACATTTAGATTGTGCAATATCTGTACATTTTTGATGCGGATAAAACTTTATTGCACTGAACTATACGTATATCATATGTGGGGCAGAAATATATGAGAAATATTTCCTCTTTAAATTAGAGACAAATGATTCAAGACTTTTAAATTTGGGGAAAGGAGTAAATATATTTATTGACAATGTTTTCTCATAAAGATAGGCGTAAAATAATCAGAAGTATTTGTCAAATCAATTTGACAATTGAGCACGAATGTGCATTAAAACGTACAGTGTAGCATATGTTTTAAGCACAGGCACTTATATCGCTTGGGGCCTAATTACTCTTATATATAGTAATTAGGCCCCAAGCGATATAAGTGTCTGGTTTTAAGTAAGAGAGAGAGAGAGGGGGGGGGGGTTAAGAAAAATTATAAACTTATATACTTATATAGAATTCTTGTCGAGTGAGACAAAATAAAATATATTAAATTGTGCTTTTGTCCATACTTAAAAATATTAAAATGATAATTCGGGTGGGGGCGAGGTATTTATTAACTGAAATTGCCTCATTTTCGTACACGTACCAGCGCTCGTTGCTCATTCTTCACTAAATGCACATGTATAAGGGTTAAATTCATAACTGAAGGCTCTTGCATTTTTCTCTCATTCAGAACTTCTCCCATTTTTACCCAAACAATACTTGTGTATTGCAATGATAATAACAATGATTTATTATTGATGAGTGATCCGCAGTTTTCCTTGGATTTTTGCAGTTTATAATCCTGATATTTGTACTTTGTAAATTAAATTGCTGATATAATAAGAAGTTTACTTTCACTATTATGTATAAGTTCCGTTTTCATTTTTGCCTTGCTATGAAAATCGATCCTTTGACTTTGGTGTTCCGAATGACAGTGAAGGGTGAGCGCAAAACTGTAAACGGAGAGCGCACTGTCAACGCACGGAGAGCGAACGGTGAACGAACGGTGAGCGAACGGGAAATGTTAAAGTAGAACGTTTCAGGGACTGTAAGTAACTTGTTTCAAGTATTTTTAAGCCGCCGGTCGACCGAAAAGTAGCCCGGATCGCCCGATAAATTTAGAGCGGGCACATGGAAAACAATATCGCGGAAAATAGAGATAAACATTTTCTTGCAGATGTTCTTTGAAAAATACATAATTTTTGTTTTTACATTTTGATATATATTCGGCCGATTTCCCACTCATTTCGCAAGCCAAACCGGGTTAAAAAGTCATGTGATAAAAGTGAACCGGGTTGTCATCCGGATTTTTGAAACAAGTGCGCCCAAACATTCTTTTTCAGGACAATGTTACGTAATGGAAACCGATCGCGGTATACTGTAGTCTAGTGGTACACAACCGAGAGTTCCCGAGTTCGATTTCCAATCCCAGCGCCTTTTGCGGAACGGTTTGCGGATGAGACCTTAAAATCGAGGTCGTGTATCGTAGCAGGTGTTAGCACCAAATGCTTGGATTCAGATTTTGTTCGAACTTTTGTTGAAAAAAAAACCAAACAACCTCCTTACACACTAAAGCACGTTTAATTCAATCCATGTAGCTCCAAATCCTAAATCGTGTCGGTTGGTGTGATCCTTCAGTGCATGAAGTCAATCCATAGGTTCAAACTTACATTTCCACTACCTTTTACTAATTGTCATAAAAAAAGGAGGGGCAATCACCCGGTGAATCAAACTTTGAATATAATACTGTTTAACGAACGTTGCATGTGAAAGTTGTAAAATTAAACGAAACGTATGTTTTCAGAAAAACCAAAAAGTTAGAGGGGATTGATCCGTGCATGTTTTAGCCAAAAAGACTTAAATGAAACAATCTTCGATTTCGCTGCCTGATAAATGATTGTACAATTTATTTTCGGTTAACTGAGGATGAAGTAGCGACGATCTAATCAGTATTAAATTCAATGACTTCACAACCATGCAGTCGCTTATAATAATACAGTGGGTCAAAGGTGCACATTGTCCAGAAAGTCATTGGCAAAAAAGTGAGATGTGTAGATATTTATATATCAAAGTATATAATTATGTAAATTGTACATGTAAGTAATAATCTAAGGATGTCAAACAAATCGTTCCGGGAGGCATTTCATTGAAAACATTTAAAGGTACGTAAATTGTGTCATGATAACTTCCGGTCTAACTGACGTTCTGTTTTCATTACGTGGCGCACACATATAACAGTATGACTCTTTATTTTTAATAAATCATAATGGTAAATAATTTGCAAATTCCAGGGAGCGTGTGTCCGGTCCCCCTTTCACATCTAGATCCGCGGCCCTAAGCGCCATGCTTACATTAGTCTATTCCTTTCAGACTGAATTGCATTAGTCTATTCCTTTCAGACTGAATTGCATAGCTGAGTATCTCAGTAGGTTATTAGCACGAGCTGTAGATCGCGGGTTCGAGTCCAACATGGATTTTGAATTTTGTTCAGGTTGCTTTCTACTAAAACTGCATTTTTTGACTAGATAAAGTAGATTTAAAAGTTTTCAATTTCAAAATATTGTTGTACATGTCCCCCACATTTCATCCATATCAAATTTCTTTTGTGTAGCACTTCTCGAACGTAAATAAACAAACACAACGTGTTGCACACAGTTTCTATCCCGAATCAGTCACTAATGTTAAATTTAACTAAATTAGGAACCTTATATTGTTAAATTCTGGAGGATCATCAAGAACATTACATTTAAAACTAAATGCACTCAAGTAAGCAGTTTGATTTTCCCAGGTAATGCATGTTTGAAAACAGAGATAGTTCAAATACAAAATACGCACCGAGGCATCGAAGTGAGTGTTTACAATGCATTGCACATAAATGGGACTGATTCCTGATATCTTGAGATAAACAAAAGATGATTTTTTTTAATTGACTTTTACGTCCAAGTAAAGAGAAAGTATGCACTACGCCCACGTAAAAACTTTGATAACTGTGAAAATTGAAGGCTGTTAGTTCCGATCAATTGCTATCTGAATCCTAGATAACAAAATCAATTCAGAACTTTCAATTTGTGTTCAAGAGTGGAAAGAGAATGTGAAAATCAACCCTGTTTCCAAACATTCGCATGACCCCCAAACTTCAAATGTCGTCAAGTCCACATTCACTGAAATGACAGCAAATTTGTTCTGTTATATGAATATCAAATTTCTCTTACACTCGATTTTAATAGTGAGGAGTGGCGGGGATGGAAACCAGACTAATGCATGTTGTGAATTTAGTTCAGCATTCAAACTTATCTAAACAATTATTATTTTTACCTTAACAGGGATCATATCGTCCAAAATATCGTTAGGGATAATAATTCACACAATGTTGTTTCAAAGTGTACAGGTATGGAATTGAACAGAGTTCAAACTGACTGGCTATCTAACCTGGCTACAAACAAAATCATTTGAAGGTACTAGTTTCGGGTCGCATGGGGATTTAATATAAGTTTGGAGACAAGTTTAGTGGGAAAATATGTAAGGATTTTTTTTATATTAAATGTTTGGTACGGCAATACAAGAAATCAGCGACATAAGGCCTCAACCGTGCGCAGATTTTTCTGCGCCGTAAATCGAAGGTTTTCATAAGGAGTGGATCTGTAGCTCTCTGGTCTGTCGCAACACTTTTTCAAAGAGCTTCAGTAGTTCTAATAAAATTCTATATACAATTATATTTTATTATGAAACATGTTGAACCTAAATTGTGGTATTGGACCTTATGGTCTCAACAAACTTGAATGAAATAAGCAAACCTCCATTCAAAGTGTTTGCTTTAATTAACTATCTTATTTTGAATATCACAGCCGCGACATACCTTCACTTATATGTAAGTCGTTAAAACAGGCAGTGACAGTTTTATCGCCAAACATTCGGCATCAGGTGTGAATGTTACGAGTCCTCTGAGATGACCTTAAAAACGGATGCCCCGTATCACAGTAGGTGCGACACGCTAAAGAACCCTCACTACTCAGTAGCCGTAACTGCCGAGCAAAGGTCTAAATTTGAAGCCCTTCTTCGGTCTTGGTGACGTCTCCATATGAGTGAAAAATTCTCTCGAGAGACGGTAAACAAGCCACAATATTTTGACATCATGTTTATTATATCCCTCGTTCAGCCAAGATAAGCTAAACCTAAATTCAGTTAATTTAAACAATAAACTAAAGTTTAAGTTATATATGCCATATCATTTTGTATTGCTTATAGGAGTTATGAGATTGATCACTATTCATTATCTTCGCCTTTCATTAAACAGTATTTTGTTCAATGTTAAAAACCAGACTAAATTGTCAGTATCATAATGATAAATTGTGAAAAATGATAATGTTTGACAATTTCGACAAATTATATGCTGGTGTGTCCAGGGGTCCGTGTTTGCCCAACTATCTATTTTGTATTGCTTGTAGGAGTTATGGGATTGATCACTGTTCGTTATCTTCACCCTGCATGTAAGGACTACAGGTGTATGCATTATAAGGGGAAACGGTGATTTTTTTTTAATACAATGTACATGTACATATTTATAAAAGAATGACGTATATTGTGGATGTGCGCAAGCGCGCGAAAAATATTATCAGAAGCATAATGGGATATGAGGATTTCGTTTACCGTATGAAGTCGTACTGAATAATGATTTAATGGTAAACATGAAAATGGTTAGAATAGGTACTCAGTATCTCTTGCTTGTTGTAAGAAGCGACTAAATTTGGCGGTCCTTCGGATGACACCAAAAAAACCGAGGTTCCGTGTCACAGCAGGTGTGACACGATAAAGATCCCTCTCTGTTCAAAGGCCATAAACACTGAACATAGGCCTAAATTTTGCAGCCCTTGACATGCAATGGTGACGTCTCCATATGAGTGAACTATTCTCGAGAAGGACATCAAACAATATTCAATCAATCAAAGTGGGTCTCTCTACCTGTTTTCCGCCTGACTGTCTTTTACCACTGACCGAGTCCTGCAAACAGCCTGCTAGTCATCCATGATTTCACGTCGCCATCTCATATTTTATGTTCTAACTTCAGCTTGTGACGTCATGCGATCATGAATAAGTCGAAATGGGGCGTTGCATGTACATTGCTGGATCTCCTCACGAAAATATTAACAGCTGAGAAGGAGAAACTTTGAACTTACTGTGCGACTACATATGCCAGAAGTGGTGTTAATCAAATGTGGATGCAAAAACATTCTAAAGAACTTGAAACTTGAAATCGCAAAACTTTTCCCAAATATTGAACATCAATAACTATGACTTTTCAATACTGTACACGACCATTCCTCACGATAAATTAAGTACTAGACTTTTTGACATCATAGACAGTTGCTTCTTCAACAAAAATGGAAAACGGAAATATTCATATCTAGTGATCAGTCATCCAAAAAATTACTTTGTTAAACACCACTCTGATTCCACGCACAAGTACTCTAAAGTTGAAATAAAAAAAATATGCTAGAGTTCCTCATTGAAAATATCTTCGTGGTTTTTTGTGATCAGGTCTTCCAACAGTCTGTTGGAATTCCCATGGGCACGAATTGTGCTCCTTGGTTGGCTGACCTGTTTCTATATTCATATGAAGCAGAATTTATTCACAATTTCTACGTGAGAAGAAAAAATCTCTTGCTGTGGCCTTCAGTTCGACATTTAGATATATCGACGACGTTTTGTGTATTTTAAAACATTAATAACTTTCATTCATTTGTCGATTCGATATAACCCTGTGAGCTCGAAATAAAAGACACTACAGAATCGTCCACTTCTGCTTCATACTTAGATATTTTATTGAAAGTAGATATTGATGGCAAACTGACAACTCAACTCTATGAAAAACGGGATGATATCAGCTTCTCCATCGTCAACTTTCCATATTTATGTAGCAATATTTCATTATCACCTGCATATGATGTTTATATCTCTCAACTAATTCGATAAGCAAGAGGTTCTGCGTATGGTCAGTTTTTAAATCGAGGCAAGCTACTGACAAACAAGTTGATGGTACAGGGGTTTCAACAGTCTCGATTGAAGTAATAATATAATATTAATAAAGCCTATATTTATCCAGGAGTACATATTTAGCGATAACGCTAATTTTCAATATGGTCCTGCATATAACATACATACAGACATATACTAGTAAAATTAACACATATTAAAAGAAGTGGAATACATATAAACTTAAGAAATAATTATGAATGTAAGATATTCGCAAGTTCTATGGTCGTTATAACGATGCAAGGTGAAGATAACGAACAGTGATCAATCTAGTTCGTCAATACAACCTATCATTGGGTCAAATGCTGTCTGACGTGATTCATACCGATTGTTAGGCCGTTCATGGCACACTTTTTTTGACTACGGAAAACTCCGTTTACCTTATCAGGATATTGGGCTCATGGCGGGTGTGACCGGTCGACAGGGGATGCTTGCTCCTCCTAGGCACCTGATCCCACCTCTGGTGTGTCCAGGAGTCCGTGTTTATCCAACTATCTATTTTGTATTGCTTATGGGAGTTATGAGATTTATCACTGTTCGTTATCTTCACCTTTCATGTAACTATTCGACTCGGAGAGGAAATTATTCAATAGGAAATTAGCTTCATTACTTTTTAATCCGCTCGAGTTACTTTGAATATAGTGTATAATCTATATACACAATCATGTTTTTTATACCTAAGGTAATATGCAAGGTCAAGATAACGAACAGTGATCAATCTCTTAACTCCTATAAGCAATACAAAATAGATAGTTGGGCAAACACGGACCCCTGGACACACCAGAGGTGGGATCAGGTGCCTAGGAGGAGTAAACATCCCCTGTTGACCGGTCACACCCGCCGTGAGCCCTATAACCTGATCAGGTAAACGGAGTTATCCGCAGTCAAATCAGTGTGCCAAGAACGGCTTAACAATCGGTATGAAACACGTCAGACAGCATTTGACCCAATGCGAAGTTGTACTGACGAAGTAGATGGTTATAACGACCATAGAATTTGCGAAATGCTGACTTCAATTAATACGACATATATAGCTTTAAAGTATGGTACAGACAGACAGATTAACAAACGGAGAAAGTCATTCATTTGTGTCCGCCATATTGCACGTACGATAGGAACAACGTCAGGTGTAGGGTGTCATGATTTTCATGATTGCATGACGGTATTGACCGCCTTTCTCCAAATATACCCATTGTCTTTGTCTTTAACTATAACTTGTTGAAAAGACTGGAATATAGAATCTTCTTTGATACTGTTTTCCCTTTCAGTCCCAGACTGACTAGGAGTCAGTTGAGATTTGTACAGGTGTAAATGACTAGGCGTCAGTTGAGATCTGTACAGGTATAAATGACTTGGCGTCAGTTGAGATCTGTACAGGTATAAATGACTTGGCGTCAGTCGAGATCTGTACACGTATAAATGACTTGGCGTCAGTTGAGATCTGTACAGATGTAAATGACTTGGCGGTCGAGATCAGTACAGGTATAAATGATTTGACGTCAGTCGAGATCTGTGCAGATGTAAATGACTTGGCGTCAGTCGAGATCTGTGCAGGTGTAAATGACTAGGCGTCAGTTGAGATCTGTACAGGTATAAATGACTAGGCGTCAGTTGAGATCTGTGCAGGTATAAATAACTTGGCGTCAGTTGAGATATGTACAGGTATAAATGACTTGGTGTCAGTTGAGATCAGTACAGGTATAAATGACTAGGCGTCAGTTGAGATCTGTACAGGTATAAATGACTTGGCGTCAGTCGAGATCTGTGCAGGTGTAAATGACTAGGCGTCAGTTGAGATCTGTACAGGTATAAATGACTAGGCGTCAGTTGAGATCTGTGCAGGTATAAATAACTTGGCGTCAGTTGAGATATGTACAGGTATAAATGACTTGGTGTCAGTTGAGATCAGTACAGGTATAAATGACTAGGCGTCAGTTGAGATCTGTACAGGTATAAATGACTTGGCGTCAGTGGAGATCTGTACAGGTATAAATGACTAGGCGTCAGTTGAGATCAGTACAGGTATAAATGACTTGGCATCAGTTGAGGCCTGTGCAAGTATATCTTGTGTGTTGTTGCAATCGTTTAAAAAAAAATCCAAGAGAGGTATAATAACCTTTACTTCAACATGAAGGTTCTTACTAATTAGATAAATATTATGACGGAATACCGTGGTCATGCTAAAAATCAACTGGTACTAAAATAGCATTTAAAATGTTCAAAGGACTAAGCTACCTTTAAGGTGTAATCTGCAAAACGTGTTTGTGTTTTTCAGTCATTGTGCGTGAAAATAGCTACTTTGTCCTTATTATTACAAACATTAAAACCCATCCAAAAATGCATTGTCTTTGCAAAGATCATTGCACCACATTTCCCATGCTAGAGAAATGCCTGTCAACTTGATAAATAATACCTTAGCTTAATTCTTCTTAAAACTTGTCCTTTCATATTCTTCTCGATGAGAAATAAATGGGTTCATTTAACTCCGCTCGAATACGTTGTTGTGATGATACAACCTATTTATTAAATATGTTTTGTTTTCTCACATTTTGTTTTTCTATTTGTGACATTACTAATGTAAACGCTGCTGCATGTAACTCTTGTATACAATTGATGTTTTTCACGAAATACGATTGTGAATTTATTTCTTGGTTTTCAATAATTGCTTTCTCGGCTATTTGTTTTGATCTATAGCCTATAATATAGCATCTTTCCATTAAAATTGTCAATACACATTTGTTTGATACAAGATCATTGCAGTTTTTCTTCAGGGGTAGAAGAATGAAGAATTGGAGTTCATTGAGTCATGAAGACATAACAGTATTGAAAAACACTCCAATATCATTTGGTGAAATGATATTTCATTCCTAAAATGTCGGTAAGGACAAAATGGCGTACATTTTCACGCCCTTTACGTGGCATCTCTAGATGATATTACGGCATCTCTAGATGATATTACGGCATCTCTAGATGATATTACGGATGATATTACGGCATCTCTAGATGATATTACGGCATCTCTAGATTATATTACGGCATCTCTAGATGATATTACGGCATCTCTAGATGATATAACGGCATCTCTAGATGATATTACGGCATCTCTAGATGATATTACGGATGATATTACGGCATCTCTAGATGATATAACGGCATCTCTAGATGATATTACGGCATCTCTAGATGATATAACGGCATCTCTAGATGATATTACGGCATCTCTAGATGATATTACGGATGATATTACGGCATCTCTATATGATATAACGGCATCTCTAGATGATATAACGACATCTCTAGATGATATAACGACATCTCTAGATGATATTACGGCATCTCTAGATGATATTACGGCATGTAGATACTCCAGTCTATAACACATAGTTTTGTCATGGTTTTACAATAGACATTTAGGAGGTTATTGGAAAATATTAGGGCTTTACCGCCGTTATCCAACTTCTTGTTGGGCTCTATCAGCAGATGTCCTTGTATCTTTACACCTGGAGGTGATAATAGCTACCCAGCGCAAATCATCTCACTTCTAGGGGGAATTGTTATACCTTGCTCCAGACTAACACGAAAGCATCCTATGTGCCCCTGCAAATGCAGCTCGTGTTCAACTCCAGATGCAAACATTTTAGTACGAGATCTGTCCACTAAACATTGACCCGATCGAAGGAAATCCAAACCTAGGATCCCATCTGCTTTAATGTCTGCCACGACAGCTTGGTAGTCGAACTCATTGTCTCCTAACTTAATCAAAAACTTACCTCGTCCCCATACTTTTAATGGAGTTCCATCAGACGCTACTATGTTCTGAGATGCAGTTTCCAGGGGAATATCAACTGACTTCATCATTTCGTCATACAGTCTATCAGTGACGTCTCCATACGAGTGAAATATTCTCGAGTGGGACGTTAAACAATATTCAATCAATCAATCAGTCTATCAGCAAAAATAGTACGTGTTGCCCCAGTATCAACCAGTAGATCATAAGGTACGAGATTGACCTGTGCTTTAATAAACAGACCCGATTCTAGATTTATTTTTGCATGTTTCACTGTAGCTGTGCTGGACTTGATTGTCACATTTTTCTTTTGTGGTTACCTTTCCACATTTTCATTGGCCTTGGGTCTAGTCCTTGGTACCTGGTTTGGGTTAGGTCTGTTTCACAAGAAGCAGTCTTTGATTTCATGTCCACGTTTTCAACAATGATGGTATTTGTAGGGGAAAGCAGATGATTGTGGTGCAACATTTTCAGACTGATTATTTGATTCTTCATTTGAAAGTTTTTCAATTTTGTTTTCTAATTTTCATAAAGACATATGTAAATCATACCTGAGCTTCTTGAATTCTTCTCTTACACCGTCGTCAGCAGGATTCACACTTTTATTCTCTTGATCCCCTGTGGTATTTCTTGCAAACCCAACGTCATGTCTGCGTTGCCTTTCTGCTCTGCAAAATGCTTCAATTTCGACTGCAAGTCGCACCGCATCATTAAGTGACTTTGGTCGAGATTGTTGAATACGGAGTCGCATGTCGAAGTCTGTCAGTGCATCGACAAACTAGTCTTTGGCGATCATTTATGTTACTTCACAGGGAGCAGTCAGGTAGGCTAAGTGAGTCAAACGGCGAATACTTTCACCTACATGTGAAACTCTGGCAAAGTTTCTGTAGCTTTCTGTCTTTTCTCCTTCAGCATCGCCCTGTACAACTCGGTTTGGTTTGCCGGTGCAAACCTGGTCTCTAAAGCATCACACAAATCCTCATATGTACAAGTTGTATCTGGACTCATGTTTCCGAATACTGTTTGAGCCTGTCCTCTTGATGAAGCTGCCAAGTACATACTTTTCTGTCGAGCGCTCTACATTTTGATATCACAACAGGCCTCAAAGTGAGCCTTGTAGTCAATCCAAGATCCCACACCATCAAATGTCGTCGGTTTCATAATTGCTTTGCTCACAGCACATTCTGTGGTTTTATTTGTTGTACTGTCATGACTGGGTATCTGTTGTTTGACAGAAAATGAGCCAGTCCCTGCATTTCGGCTGTTTGACCAAGTTACACTTGTAGTTGTTGACGGAGCAGCATATCCACTAGTACACCAAGGTAACCCTGTTGTTAGAGTTGATCGAGGAAGAGTTGTTTGCTTAAATGATCGTGGTAAATCATATTTACTTGGTTCCCTGGAAGTAGACGTGTCTCTACCTGTGCTTCGGTCTTCCTCATACAGTGTGTAATTTGTCTTTGTGGACGTCACCAGTTGCGCCCTTTTCCTTAATGCCCAATGTGCTTGTGAATTTCAATGTAAGCTCATCTAAACTGGTTTCAAATGGCTTATATCCAGTATATACCCCCGAATCTGGTATCCTCGGTGGATTTGTAGATTTCTGTGGTGTAGACTTCATTCTACCTAATGTTTCTCTCAGTTTCTCTCGCATGGCGTCTATAGCACTTAGGTCGGCCAAAAGGTCCGCTTCTTTGTCTGACATCTTACTTTTCTCTGATAAACTTACAAATTTCTTATTCTATTAATAATTAAAACAAACTGAGCCTTAGTACAAAACCTGGTATCACTGTACCTGGTACACCGGACCTGGTCACACTGAACCTGGTAAACAGGATTTGGTATCACAGCACCTGACTCTCTGTGCCTGGTAAACTGTACCTGGTACATAATGAGCTTGTCTTATTAACTTTTATCCCCTGATCAGCTGCCACCAAAATGTAACGTGTACCCTTGCGTAGGATTTTAAGGAGATACATTTTCCTCTAACTCTACCCAAGTCTATGATTGATTTATATACAGTATAATAATTTTTCCCTAACCTATCTGGGTTCTTTTATCTTTAATTACAGAAGTTATGAGGTGGGCTTCGATTCAAACACTGGGTAACTCTTGGCACCGTGTACCTTGCCCCAGGTTCCTATTAATGACGGATACTAGGTGTTTCAATCTTTCGATTTACATCCCCCAGTATCCCGCCTCAATTTCCTGAGATTCTTGCCACTGGTGCTACTCTACAATTCTATCCTTTCTTTAATCATATTTAATCTTTAATCTTACCCCCTCGAATTTCTTTCTTCAGCCTTCCAACAGCTGCTCTGTATCAGACTACCCTGAAACTCTCAGTGCGTTCTAATATATACCTTTCAGAGTATTCCACTTTGAGGAAGGACAGGTCATTACATTATTGCCCTGAATCTAGGTCTACTCTGCGTTTTTCACTAATCATTACACTTAGTATAACCATGTTACTTAGTTGCATTTGAGATATACATGTATGTACCTAGAGCTCGCATATCGGGTGCTGATAACTGTAATTTACAAACTATATTTACTGGTATTTTATCAGCTTTAACTTTGTTACAATGCATGAATTAAGATCACATAAAACATTTTCAGTAGATGCTTGTGAGACCATTTTGTTAAATCATCACTTCATATAAATACAAGACCACCGCATGTTATAGGCGAAGGCTAACACAACCATGTCATCTGAATGATAAAAACTGCTTTCTTTAGTTTGTTAAACGGAAGATGAAGGTAACAAATAATGCAGAAAAAAAATATTAACTCGAGTTATTTCAAACACAACAATCACATTAAGTACTGTTTAACCTATGACTTTATTGACATTGACCAAGAATTAGTTAGAATTAACAATTAATTGTGTTGCATGCTTGTAGTGGTCAATGTCAATTCACAAAATATGCACCGATCTTCAAATCGATATGGCAGCATATGCACAAAAACGTTCAAGCATTAGAAGTACCATCGTGACCCAAGGGAACTTGCTGGCAGGTAGGTGATGTTGCAGGGGTTTCAAAAATCTCGATTAATGTCAACATTTCGCAATTTATATGGTCGTTATAGTGATATTGTTCGCCCATGTAACCTATCGTTGGGTCCGGAGCTGTTCGGTGTGTTTCATACGAATTGTTAGACCGTTCCTGGTACACTGATATTGACTACGAATTACTCCGTTTACCTGATCAAGGCATAGGGCTCACGGCGGGTGTGACCAGTCAACGGAGGACGTTTACTCCTAAGTACCTGATCCCATCTCTGGTATGTCCAGGGGTCCGTGTTTGTGCAACTCTTTACCAGGTTGCATTTGGTTGTCGTGCGTTAATAATTGAACATCCTTAACTTCTTGATAACTACTATTTCAGTTCTTTTCAAATTTGGTATGAAGCATCCTTGGGACAAGGGGGACAATAATTGTAATTTTTAAGACTCCTGCTTGCCTAGGAGCGTGGCAAAAACTGCCCTAAATCGACCAATTTAAAATCTTCTCTAGAACCGCACATGTGTAAAAAATAAATAAATAAATAATAAAAACAACAAGTAACCAAAGAATAGTGATGTAGAGCAGGAAGGCCTTTACCAAAATTGTAAATTTCATGATCCCCGGGGTAGGGGTTTTGACCCCAGGGCGGGCCCAATCTTAGTACATGTATATAGTGTTGATGTGTAAAAAACTTGGGGATCCCAGAGGTAGGGGTTTAGGTATTAGAGTGGGGCCAACATGGTTAAATGTGTGAAGAAATTTCTTCTTGATAACTACCATTCAAATTCTTTTCAAATTTGGTATGAAGCATATATGGAACAAGGGGGACATAAATGGTAAATTTGAGGACGCCTGGACCCCTTGGGCCTTAGGGCGGGGCAAAAACTGTTCAAAAATCTTCCTCTCTACAACTGCATTTGTTAGAAAAACTAAATGCATAGTGATGTTGAGCAGGACGGCTTGTGAATTTCATGATCCCCGGGGTAGGGGTTCTGACCCCAGGGCGGGGCAAAACTTATTACAGTGTTTATGTGTAAAACATTTTAATCAATATCTTCTTTAGTTAAATTGATACTAAATTGAAACTAAATGGATATCTACAAGTAGATATTCCTTTACCATAATTGTAAATTGCTTGATCCTAGGGGTAAGGGTTTGGTTTCAGGGTGGTGTTAAAATCATGATAATGATTTGGAAGACGTATTTAAGTTTGCTGTTACTGTATAAAATCTAAATGCATACTTAGGAAAGGCATAAAAGGATGTACAATGTACAAAAAATGGTGAATTTCGCAACCCAGGGTTTTGACTCTAGGATGGGTCCATATCAGTATTTCGCAAATTCTATGATCGTTATAACGATCTAGTTTGCCAATACAACCTATCATTGGGTCAAATGCTGTCTGACGTGTTTCATACCGATTGTTAGGCCGTTCTTGCCACACTGATTTTGACTACGGATAACTCCGTTTACCTGATCAGAATATAGGGCTCACGGCGGGTGTGACCTGTTGACAGGGGATGTTTACTCCTCCTAGGCGCCTGACCCCACCTCTGGTGTGTCCAGGGGTCCGTGTTTGCCCAACTCTCTATTTTGTATTGCTTATAGGAGTTACGAGATTGTTCACTGCTCGTTATCTTCACATTTCATTAGTCATATTATTTTAATGTTAATACACATATTATATTATATATAGCCTTTCATCAGTGTATACACTCTTGAGGGCATTGGAGTTTTAAGAACACATTCTTGTTTCATACTGTTGCTGAACATTATAATTTAGCTTAGATATTCAGACCAGGAACTTGTTTTTCTAGATTCCATAGCCCTTGGGAGTAGTGATACTTTTCACTAGTACTCAGGTGACCGATAAGGCCTGTAGGCCTCTTGTTTTGTATTTCTCGTGGGAGTTGAGATTGATCACTGTTTGTTATCTTAGCCTTTCATTCAAAAGCTTCTACGTGATAAAAAAACAAGCAAGGGTTACCGGGGCCCCGTGGGGATCCAGGTTAGAATAAGTCCTCAGTACCCCTTGCTTGTCGTAAGAGGCGACTAAATGGAAGTCCTCGGATGAGATCGCCAAAAAAAAAAAAAAAACAACAACCAAGGCCCCGTGCCACAGCAGGTGTAGTACGATACAGATCCCTCCCTGCTCACCAGCCATATGAGCCGAGCATAGGCCTTTTTGCAGCCCTCCACCGGCAATGATGACACCTCCATATACTGTAAGTGAAAGAGAGGGACGTTAAACAACATAAAATCAATCTATACTCACCCGGATATTTAATTCTTAAACCACATCATATAATATCATATCAACAACACATAATAATGATCACACAATTATGAAACCACAAGATAGAATTATGACACCACAGCACATAATTATAAAATCACAGTTATAAGACTACATCATATAATTATATTACACCACATAAGACAACTATGGCCTTCCATAGGGTGCCAAGCGGGTGAGGGACTTTGACCGTAGATGCGGTACGAACGACAACTCTGGTTGCTTTCAATTTTGCCTAACCTTCACGAATATTTTGCACATCCGTTAGCAAACGATTCAGCAGGAATGGGCCAAGTGCCAGCGCAGCCCTAGTAGGCCATTAATTGTAGGACTCTGTAAACAAAATGTAGATTAGTATTTAACAATCGGTACATTAAATCCTGGGTAATTATCAAATATAGAATGAATGCTTTCTGTCTTGGTTTGATAGGTGGGTGAATTTCGATCACTATCTAAACTCGGACACATTTTCTCAGTTTTATCACCAATCTATGCTAACGTGTTATTGTGTGCACAATTCTTATTTATGTCGCTGTATTTTCCGAAAAATACGATTTTCTCCATGTCCCTAGAGGGTCCGTATGTTTACATGTAGAACACATTGTTAATTTCAGTACCTGACTAAATATACGTCACTAAACCATCCCTAAATGTCACGCGCATTCAATGACACACGATCCCTGCAATCCATTTGCCTGTATAATTTATATGATACGTGATTCCGCCAACCCATTTGCCTGTATGATTAGTATTAAGTATTGCACGTTATTTAAGATGTAAATGTCGGGTTTGTTTGCATTATAGAGGTATAACGACAATGGAAACATGAGGTAGTTACAATTGGTATAACTGGCGAAGATGATTCTACAAAAACACTCATGTACGTATCCATTGTTTATAATAATAATACAAAGAAAACAGCTAAACACTTAATATAAAACATCGTAAATTATTACTGAAAACGCAATGATAAACAAGAAGTCATGAGCCACAACGCTCATCTGCACAACCCAAGTCCTTATGTTCAGAGGATTTGAAAAATATTATTTATCCTCTTAATACCCATGAAAACCACCCTACTAACACCACGTGGTCATGACGTAACCGAAATTGAATCTACACCGCACAGAGATAATATCAATATTACTAATTTGACGTTACTGTTCATGAGAGAAGATTTGTTAAAAGATATTTTCCTTATATTCATTTATCACCGATTCTAGCTCCACTCTAACTTCAAGGTCCATAATATGAAAAAGAAACCTGAATCCACACAACTTGGAAATAGCCATATATGAGCAAAACCTCAAACTAATTGCAACAGAAATGAAATTTTGATTATTTGTGCAAGAAAACACTTGCAAACAACAAATTAAAAATCGGCTTTTGTATTGTAATGAGAAAATTGGAATTTTGGGGTAAAATGATGTGTTTTTTCATGAAAATCGCTAAAAACTGGAAATTGAAGAAAAGGTCCATTTTATGTAACATCCAGTAAAAATAAGTTTCATATTTCAAATTTCAACCTCGAAATGTTCGATTAAAAGTTTTGACAGCAGAATATATTCTTTTCTTGACGGTAATTTTTGGGTAAAATTGAAATTTTTAAAAAGAAAACCCACATTTAAAAAAAAAAATTAGGTTAGGATTTATTTTGAATACTGTTCAACAAGTAAGATATATATATTATTGGCAATTTATATGAAAAATACCATTATAGGTAGGAAACCCTGCCTTTTTCTAAAACAAAAATAGTGAAAAACTGGAAATGATAGGAAATGACTGTTTTATAGAAGATATGACATTGATTTTATAAATTTAAGAATAAAACGTCCAAATGCACAGTTAAGCTTTTCTGCACCAAAATTTATTTTTCCTTTCCGAATTTTGGGCTGAAATCTTCAGTTTCCAACAAAAATCGTTAAAAACTGGATTTTGGAAGAAAATGCTTTTTACTGTCCATTAGGCATATGCAAGGTGAAGATAACGAACAGTGATCAATCTCATAACTCCTACAAGCAATACATAATAGATAGTTGGGCAAACACGGACCCCTGGACAAACCAGAGGTGGGATCAGGTGCCTAGGAGGAGTAAGCATCCCCTGTCATATATGAGTTACCACATGAAGATTTATACATTAAAATAAACTGTTAACACAAAACAAGTGCCCCTTAAAAAATGGTCTGTTAAAGATGACCTACATTTTTGCAGTTACTCCCTTTACATCGGAAGTTGGAGGCGCGCTTACCATTCCGGTCCTATGTTTTACATAAATACATGTAGTATTTTAAAACAAACAGTGTATAGTAAAGCTTACGTTACCAAATTCTTTATTAAGCTGAGTTTTAACAGTTTGTACTATATCTATGACGAAACAAGGTTCAGTTTCTTCGATTTTATAAAGAAATCTTTAATACGAGCACTTCGTCAAATTCTAGAGTTTGGGAAAGAGGAGGGTGGGGTGGGGGTTATACTCGTATTTGACGTTTAGTTCTATCCAAATTATTGTGCAATTAATACCGAGAATTTCAGAAGTAATCTGTTTTAAAAACAATAGACACCTAGAATTAAAAGCAAAATGAATCAGGCACGCAGCATCGTAAAAAAAAAATGGGGTTGGGGGTGTTGAGGATAATTTCACAATATTACCAGAAAATTGACAAGTAAAATTTAATCGAAAGTTATAAAAATCCTTGATGGTGTGGGAGGGGGGGGGGGGGCTAAGGTTGTTCTCTCAGTTCAATTTTACACTTCCACTGTGTACAGTTCACGACAATGCTATTTTCAAAAAAAGAGGAGGGAGAGCAATCAATCTGTCTAAAAATCGAACTCTGTACGTAAAAATTAATCCATTGTTGCTACGTGCCTGATAATTATGTAAGTGATCATTTGAGTAATTGCAGTACAGTACAGTCCATGTTTTTACAAGTACAACGGCTAGTGTCAATTTGCCTTGCATTTACAGCGAATAACGTTCAAAATTTTATCTGGCACGACTTGTAATTTAGTTTTAACGGATACAAGAATTGCTGAAAGTAGTGATAAACCCCAGTTCGAAGGATCCAAATTAATAATTTCTTTAGTCCACTCTATGGCTTAGAAACATTCTTGCACTCTGTATTCTTCAGCTGTAGTTAGTAGTTAGTGGCAATAACTGAACTTGTAAAAATGATATTGTGTTAGACAATACTTCACAAAGCAAATCTCCTATAAGTGTTTCTATGATATTCCATCGTACAAAGTCGATATGACATCGACACCAGAAGATATCTTTTTCTCTATGGAATCCTCATTTAGGAAGGTGAAGATAACGAACAGTGATCAATCTCGTAACTCCTATAAGCAATACAAAATAGAAAGGTGGGAAAACACGGACCCCTGGATATAACGGAAGTGGGATCAGGTGCCTATGAGGAGTAAGCACCCCCTGTTGACCGGTTACACCCGCCATGAGCCCTATATCTTGATTAGGCAAACGGAGTTACCCTAATTCAAAATCATTGTACCAAGAACGGCCTAACAATCGATATGAAACAAGTCAGACAGATTTGACCCTATGATAGGTTGTATTGGCAAAGTAGATTGTTATAACGACCATAGAATTTGCGAAATGCTGACTTTATACGATACGGTTGAAACCCCTGCACCATCAACTTGTTTGTCAGTAGTCTGCCTCCATTTAAAAACTAATCATATACAGAATTTGTTCGCGATTTGTCTACATTTTGACATTCCATTGCTTTCTTAAGTACAGGACCCGTTCCAATGCCGAACATTCTTGACGTTGTGTCGCATCCACTGAATGTATGTAGAAATGGCAATTATTGACAAACTTCGTTTCCTAAAAAGACGTCTGGTTTTAACGATATTCTTCACTTAGGGGCAAGATCAAAAGTTCAATGTCTCACAAAAAACTAAGTTTACATAGTTTTCACCAAGACTTCCCCCTTTAAAACTTGATATGACAAATGTTGAAACTAATCGAATAACAAGAAAAGAAACGTACGATTATAAATAACACTCTGTATACCAGTTTACATTAAATCTGTTAAATGTTCATTAATATGTTAAATTATTATGTGGTATTCAACAGTCGCTTGTGTTTTTCCCTTTTCCACTAAAGAGTAATCGATGACAGATGACAGAAACTTACGGAGTTTTTATCCCCTCCCCCTAACTAATTGAATTTAAATTTTCATCCGACATTGATCTCGTCCCTTAGGACAGTTATGTTCATTTTAGAGTTCGTTGCTATTTCTGTGCTTTATATAAAGAAATTTCAAATACAATGTGCATTTTGTATGATCCTCTAAAATTTACGATAAATAACTGTATCCCATTTCTATTCTCAATGATCGTGGGCCAGCGTGGCAAAAATTCCACCGTCATCGAAAACAAGTTTTGTCTTGAATAGATGGATGAACGGTCTAGCGCGCTAGTCGTATGCTGCTAGGAGATGTGGTTCCGCCGGTCGTGAGCCCAAGACTAATTAGAAAGAGTAATTACTAGATTCTAAGATTGTTCATTTTACATCAAATCATGATTCAAACTAGGCGCAAGTGTTTACTTACATTAATTTTTATTATTTATATTATCAATGTTTTATTATCATTATTATTACCCATGACTGACTCCCCAAACCTGAATTTGAAAAAGAAAAGCAAAATTACTTTACTTACTTAGTTTTATAAAAGTTTTAATATAAAACGCTTGCTCAAATGATGAAGATACAAAATAACTGAAACTTTTAACCATAATGGCGTTCCATACTTTCTTTTTTAACAAACGTAATTCCCCCTTGTAAATTGACACTAATTATAATTGATTATTCATAACTTCTAAAGTAAATATTGTGTTTCATAATTAAAATTAATTCAGTAAAGGGTCAAACAAAATATTTTGAAGCTTTGTTCCAAACGTTCCCCGGGAATGGAAGTCGGCAAAGAATATGAAATGCTGAGCAATATTGTATGTATATAGAAAGACTTAAAATCACCTTTTTAATGCAACTGCTAAGCTGTTTAATCGCGTTTTTTATTACATGCACTTTAGATTGTCTTGTACATGTATAACTTTATTCCGATGACTGTCGCAGTTAAGTTATCCTCCTTTATGTGTACGGCGTGCCGTAAACACCACAACATATTGATGGTTTACTGAAACATTTAAGTCTAAATTTGAAATATTTCCCATTGTCCGATTTTTTGTATGTTGTTAACCACGCTTTTGTTTATTAAATTCCATCGAGTTTGTTTCTGTTGCAATTACTTTGAGGTAATTTGCTAGATTGACTAGACTTAAATGTTTGTATATCATTATGATTATGTGTGACCTTGCAATTCCTGAATATTTTTTTTATAGAATTTCCTACACATATATGTAAAACTATGAATTTCTATTTCAGCCACACCCTCGCCTACAGGGGCGGATCCAGGAATTGCGGTTACGGGGGGCGCCACTTTATGAGGCAGGGGGTCTGGGGACGAAGCCCTGGTGGGGGCCCAGGGGGTGAAGCCCCCAGAATTTGTAGGGCTTGAAATATATCTCCTATTTAGTCTTTTGTACTATTTTCTTTCATTTTTTATGAGGTGAAATTAATAAAATGACGCAAATTTTAAGGGTTTTTGAAAAAAATTAAGTTCTCCCAATAAAGTAATTCAAGAAATCAATAGATTTTGTCATTTATTTCTCTGGGAGTGGAAGAAATTATTGCTTCTTACATTGTTTAGTATATTTTTCTAAACAAGATACCACGATTTACCTGAAGTTTGAAAATTGGGGGGGGGGGGGGGCGGTTGCGTCCCCCTTAAAATCCGCCACTGACCTAAAGGGTCATGTTTTGGGAGACACATTTTTCTCTGACAATCCACACAAACTATCACGCTTTGTATACTTTACTGGTTTCATATAGAACAATTTATATGTACTATATCAGAGACATTAAACCATACTATATTATATCATATGATCTTATCTACTGTTAAAGTTACAGTAGCTACTACAATAAGTGTCAGTGATCAGCATGAGCACGGCACAATTTACATCCAATCTACAAAATCATCAGGAAACCGATACCCCATACAATAATCATTTAGACGTATCCATATAATCATATCTAGGTCAGACGTGCATGCTGAGAATTTAACTCCATGTTTACATTGCTATATAATTCACACCTACAGCAATTATTCATTACTTATAGACATTTTTCTACCAGTATCTTGTGTCGGAAATGTACTAAAACTCGACCGGATTCCAAAAGCAAAATGGTGAGCATGTGAGGATGTCTTTTTTTTTTTTTTATATTAGATTTATGGTTATCTCATTAAGGGTTTGGGGGGATATTGAATTGGCGTACGAATCCAATTATAGTGTCATGCAAGCATGCCAAGTAATGTATTGAAAATAGACGTCAAACTATGAAGAGGCAGTCGATTGTTATAACGTTGGAGACATATTAACAGTTATAGAGTAGACAATGATTTAGACATTAAATTGAGTCTTTCTAGATTTTCTTGAGGAATAGTACTGTCAAATTGAAATGAATTGGAATTGCATTATATGGGTATTCCTGATCATAATTTCCTATTATGGATGTTAGGCACATACACTATAAGTATTACTTTAAAAAGGACTCGAGGATTTCATTTGAAATTAATATTCATTAAGGCTTCATATATTGAGCATGTTCGAAGATCTATGAAAATGTAACGATAACGATCAGTGATCAATCTCACAACTACTATAAGGAATACAAAATTAAGAGTTGGGTAAACACGGATCCCTGGGCACATCAGAGGTGAGATCAGGTGCATAGTAGGAGTAAGCACCCCCCCCCCCCTGTGGACCGGTCACACCCGTCATGGACCCTGTATCTTGAGCAGGTAAACGAATTAATCCGTAGTCAATATCTATGTATAAAGAACGGTCAAACAATTGGTATGAAACACGTCATGTACTATTTTACCCAATGGCAGGTTATATTTTCAAACCATATCACTACAACGACCATAGAACTTGCGAAATGCTTACTTTAAATGAGACTGTTAAAACCCCTATAACATCAGCCCATTTGTCAGTGTCCTGTCTCAATTTAAAAACTGATCATACACCGACCAATCTCTTGTGTATCGAATCAGTTGAGAGACATAAAAACCATCTCGAGGTGATAATGGAATATCCTGCTACATAAGTATGGGAAGTTGACGATGGAGAAGCTGAAGTCATCCCGTTTGTCATAAAGTTGAGTTGTTACGTGTAGTTTGCCGTCAACATCTATGTTAAATAAAATATCTAAGTACGAAGCAGATGTGGAAGACTGTGGTGTCTTTTATTTCGAGTTCACAGGGATATATCGAATCGACATATGAATGAAAGTTATTATTGTTAATAGATAAAACGTCGTATATACATGTATATCTAAATGTCGAGTTGAAGGCCACAGCGAGAATTTTTTCTTCTCGTGTAAAAAGTTTCGAGAAATTCTACCTCGTAATATTATACAAACAGGTCAGCTAATAAAGAAGTACAATTCATTACCTATGGGAATTCTAACAGACTGTTGAAAGACTACAAAGATATTTCAAAAAGGAACTGCAAAATCTTTTTAATATTAACTTGTGTGTAGAATCGGTGTGGTGTGTAACAAAACCGTGTAGAAAACGAACAGTGATCAATCTCTTTAACTCTGTAAGATAGTTGGGAAACCTAATTTATTGCATGCTGATTACTAAATATGAAATTTCTTTTTTACATGCGAAAAAGACCCCAAGCTGACAAATAGATTAAATGGGTCACTTGGTCTCGAAGTGCATGAAAGAAAAAAAAAACACTGAATAAACGATAGATACCTAATTATTTAAGAGCTTTGCGTGATGCGTAAATTCTTTGAAGATGCAACATAAATAGTACAGAAGGACATTTATCTGTCGGACAGATTGGATGACTACAGACCATATATAACAATACACTGTCTGCATTGATGTCTTTAAACCCTGAGGATATTTACCTAGTTCAGCAAATTCAAACGTAGGTGGTCTAAATACCCCGCAGATACCAAGAACTGTCGTTCAATGAGCAGTGAAAAATGGGAGGGAAATGTAAAGTAGAATCTTTATCAGCCTTGTGAAGTGGACGTTTCCATTTTCACAAGAATCAACTTCGCATTACGAGAGATCGATACCTGGATTTTATTCACTGTTTCAAGTAACAACTTGTTTTTAATTTATATATTATACAAAATCCATAATGTTGCTGTTATATGTAAATAATGTTTTTGAGCTTCTGATCCTTCAGATACAAAAATATTGAAAGAATTAGATATAAGTACTCTGAAGTTGAAATAAAAAAAAATATGTTGGAGTTCTTCATTGACAATATCTTCGTGGTCTTTGGTGATTAGGTCTTCCAACAGTCTGTTGGAATTCCCATGGGTACGAATTGTGCTCCTTTGTTAGCTGATCTTTTTTTTATATTCCCATGCAGCAGAATGTATTCAAAAACTTCTACGTGAGACGAAAGAATATCTTGCTGTGGTCTTCATTCGACATTTAGATACTTCGACGACGCATTATCTGTTAACAATAATAATTTTCATTCATATGTCGATTCCATATATATCAGTGAACTCGAAATAAAAAGCACCACAGAGTCGTCCACTTCTGCTTCATACTTAGATATTTTATTGAAAGTATATATATTAACGGCAAACTAACAACTCACCTTTATGACAAACGAGATGATTTCAATTTCTTCATCGTCAACTTCCCATACTTATGTAGCAATATTTCATTATCACCTGCATATGGTGTTTATATCTCAATTGATTCGATACGCAAGAGCTTGTTCTGCTTATGATCAGTTTTTAAATCGAAACAGGCTACTGACAAACAAGTTGATGGTGCAGGGGTTCCAACAGTCTCGTGTAATGTCAGTATTTCGCAAATTCTATAGTCATTATAACGATCTAGTTTGCCAATACAACCTATCATTGAGGCAAATGTTGTCTGATGTGTTTCATGCCGATTGTTAGGCTATTCCTGGCACACTGATTTTGACTACGAATAACTCCCGTTTACCAGATCAGGATATAGAGCTCACGCGGGTGTGACCGATCGACAGGGGATGCTTACTCCTCCTAGGCATCTGATCCCACGTCTCGCATATCCAGAGGTCCGTGTTTGCCCAACTCTCTATTTTGTAATGCTTATAGGAGTTGTGAGATTGATCACTGTTCGTTATCTTCACCTTTCATGGTATACTTTTCATATATGTTCTGCATTAATTCAATTATTTAGTTCATTATCTTGTGTAAGTCATCCATAATTACCACATTTTGTATCTAATAAATGGATGGTAGAATACCTTGGTTACTAAGATAAGAAAATTCTATTACAGGAATTTTTTTTTTTATTACTAACCGATAAATCAGGTTGAAGTTTACATTATAGTCTATGGGAAAAGCATGTTTGATTCAAATAATTTATAATAAGAAACGATTTTCAAATAAACTCTTTGGTAAAATGTTGCACTATCTTATTCTAATAAATGATGATTTCAAAGTAATTGTTTACCACGGAAATATTTCGAAAAATGTTCCATAGGGCTGATAACTGCTCAACAAAGGTTTCAAGGTGAGGGAAATAAATCAACTTCTAATCCTTTTCACTACTTCAGGGAATTTAGTTAAATTCATAACTTGGTTTCCGGCCATTCCAAAATGTTCAATACACCTTAATTAATAATCATGGATGACCTTCGTATATACCTTAAACTATATTTTTAATTATTTATAACGTTAATTAACGTACAGCTGGTGACATCTGAATGCGAGTGAAAAAAAAAACTCGACATAAAACAAACGACCAAAAAAGTGATTCTATAATTGAAATTAGTGTTATTCTTAACTTGTTGAATTGTGTGTAGTCGAAGAAATTCAAATATAGGTAACTAAAAGCAGCATGATATTATTACATTCAGCTACCAAGAACGAACTAAATTACTGAGCTTGCATCATCTCAAAATCACATCAATGCTAACCAAGTTGTCTCCATCTAAAATTGTCAAGTCGTTCCTAACGCAGAAATCTTTTATTGTGTCCTCCTCATCTAATCTATCCATGTACTAGAGATAGAGCGAATCCATTCTCTTCTAATGTTTCTATGAATTACCCAGGAATACGGAGTAAAGTCACATTAGTCTGCAAAGGTTTAAGAATTAGTTGCCAGGACAAATGTAGACAAATTTATACCGACGGAAAACCAATTGCAAGTTTCGGATCTCTTCTGAGATAGTGAGAGCGACAGGTGATTTATCTTTCTGTACCAATAAACCTGTCCAATAATAAACGTTTTGTTAACGGTCAGTTGCTCACGTTGCTTAAGTCTGAATTAATTACTAGACTTCATGCACTCATTGAGTGGATCTTATACCGTGATTTAGCTCAATATCCTTACACGGTGTAAATCTAAATCAATAATGAGAGTTATTGTGGTGTTTTCAGTTTTACGCGCAAATCGTAGAAATACATGTATACTACTGGTGTAAAATTTAGCTTAAATGGCTATACATGCATCGCTAAATTTCAGCATTTAGTGAGCTTTTATACCCAGTAGGACGATAATCAGCCAGAATTTATTCGCACAGAAAAGTCATAACATACAATGGAACTCGAAAATTACACAGAATTAATTTCTAATACACATTTTATTGAGAACAAGTCAGTGAGGTATGGTTCTATTCAATCATGCCACTTTAACTGCACAGAATTTACTAGAAACATGTTTTAATAATCCCCGAATACACATATTTCCGTGTTTAAATGGTAAAAAGACTGACGTCATATAAATGAAAAAACATTCTTAATTTGTTTATATTTTGATTAAAATCGAGTAATTCGATGCAGTTTCTTGAAAGATTTATATATGATATCATGAAAATCAAACCTTAACAGAATATACTATACATTTTGTTAATAAAAGGAAAATAATAAAACTTGAATGTTTAATGTTGTTGTTGGAATCTTATCACCATTAAATGGTAAAAAAAAAACTAATTCAATCAAATTGACATCTGAATGCAATATATCATCCGTGACGTCATAAGCAAGGTAATTACAAAACAATTGTTATCATACATGCAAAACTCATATCTTTGATGATGTTAAATGTGTACTTAATATTCACCATGCTCCTCACGAAAATATTAACAGCTGTGAAGGTGAAACTTCAAACGTACTGTACCACAACGCATGCTAGAATTGGTGTAAATGAAATGTACATTCTAAAGAACTTTAGTAAATTTGAAATCATAAAACTTTCCTCAAATCAACAACATGGAAACGTATGTCTTTCCAACACGGAAAATTAAAGACTATACTTTTTGACATCATAGACAGTTGCTTTTTCAACAAAAATGAAATATTCATATCGTAGACTAGTGATCATTCATTAAGAATTACTTTGCTAAAACGCCACTGTAATTCTACGCACAGGTATTCAAAAACGATGCTGAAGTTCCTCATTTATAATGTCTTCCAACAGTCTTTTGAAATTTCCATGGCCACAAATTGTGCTCCTTTGTTAGCTGACTTGTTTTCATATTAGGCCGTCTTAGCGCACTGATTTTGACTACGGATAACTCCGTTTACCTGATCAAGATATAGAACTCACGGCGGGTGTGACCAGTCGACAGGGGATGCTTACTCCTCCTAGGCACCTGATCCCACCTCAGGTATATCCAGAGGTCCGTGTTTGCCCAACTCTCTATATTGTATTAATTACTTATAGGAGTTATGAGATTGATCACTGTTCGTTATCTTCTCCTTTCATTTAACCATTGAGCTTGATTAAAAACTGGACCAATTTCAATCAAACCAGGAATAAAGCTTCTTTCAGTGAAGGGGATTCAAATTAGTTGAAGTGAAAGGTGAAGATAACGAACAGTGATTAATCTCATAATTCCTATAAGCAATACAAATAGATAGTTGGGAAACACGGACCCCTGGACAAACCAGTGGTGGGATCAGGTGCCTAGGAGGAGTAAGCATCCCCTGTCGACCGGTCACACCCGCCGTGAGCCCTATACCCTGATCAGGTAAACGGATTTATCCGTAGTTAAAATCAGTGTGTTAAGACGGCCTAATATTAAAACAGAAATGAGAGAGATTGGCATGACCTGGCGCAAAATTGAAAAGGCTGCTAAAGACAGAGAGGAGTGGATGAAACTAGTCCTTGCCCTATGTGCCCACGGGCGCAACAAGGACTAGGTAGGTAGGTAAAATCAGTGTGCCAAGAACGGCCTAACAATCGGTATGAAACACATCATACAGCATTTGACCCAATGATAGGTTGTATTGACGAACTAGATCGTTATAACGACCATAGAATTTGCGAAATGCTGACTTCAATCGAGACTGTTGAAACTCCTGTACCATCAACTTAAGTGATGATTCCCCTTTAGAAGGGAACATAATAAATTTTAATGATCTTTGAAAAAAAATTCTGAACCAAAGCTTCTTGTTACATGTAATAAGGCTAATCTCACTAATCCGAAACCTTTGACCCTGCATTGATTCAGATTTGAAATACTGAATTGAGAGGAGTGGATGGTTGTGACGCAATGGTCCATCATAAAAGACAATATGGTCTTCCACAGTTGACCACCAGTAATATTTCCCCAGTAGAAGGAAATCTGCCATCTGTTCAAGATGCGTTTGGAATAGGTATGACCTTAACTGAATAATAGAGTCTACGGGAAACATTGAATCTTCTGTTGAAGGCTGTTTCTTTGCACTCTCCTCTGCTGCTTCATATTGTACCTTTGGACTGTATTATCACTAATCTTTCCACATTGTCGACTGGATGTTTCTGAAAGATATGGATCGTTAATCTCCAAAGAACATTTCTTCTTGTTTGGGAATTAGAGAACGGAGACAAAATCCGGGAAGTTTGTGTAGCATGAACTGTTTAACCCTGGAAATGACAGCCACAAAACTTTTTTCCAGTCATATTTTTGGGAATGCCGATTATGTGCTTGCTAAACATGAAACACAGATTGTTGAATCTAAGAATTTTTTAAGTTCGTTGGCTGTTTTGATTAACATATTGAGATAATTCCAATGAGAGGTGTATACATATCCTTTATGTCTCTTGAGATTGTCCTATCTGAGTACTTCGAGCTTACAAATAAAAGGTGAAGATAACGAACAGTGATATATCTTGTATCTCCTGTAAGCAATACAAAATAGAGATTTGGGCAAACCCCTGGATATACCAGAGGTGGGATCAGGTGCCTAGGAGGAGTAAGCATCCTCCTGTCGACCGGTCACACCCGCCGCGAGCCTTATATCTTGATCAGGTAAACGGAGTTATCCGTAGTCAAAATCAGTGTGCCAAGAACGGCCTAACAATTGCTATGAAACATGTCAGACAGCATTTGACCCAATGATAGGTTGTATTGCATGTTAAACTAGATCGTTATAACGATCATGGAATTTGCAAAATGACTTTAAACGAGACTTTTGGAACCCCTGCACCATCAACTTGTTTGTCAGTAGTCTACTTCGATTTAAAAACTGACCATAAGCAGAACAAACTCTTGCGTATCGAATCAGTTGAGAGATAAAACACCATATGCAGGTGATAATAGAATATTGCTATATAAATATGGGAAGTTGACGATAGAGAAGCTGAAATCATCCCGTTTGTCACGTGTGTGGAATCAGAGTGGCGTTCAACAAAATAAGTTTTTGGGTGACTGATCACTAGATAGAAATATTTGCGTTTTCCATTTTCATTGCAGACGCAACTGTCTATGATGTCAGAAAAGTTTTGCGATTTCAAGTTTATTATAAGTTCGTTAGAATGTTGTAAAATCCACATTTGATTTACACCACTTCTGGCATATGTAGTAGAGTAAATTTTAAGTGGAATTAATGCAAAGTTAGTTATAATGAGCTTTACAAACAAAGACAATGTTGTTACAAGCTTTGTCAACTGGAACCAAAACATATTCCCCATATAACCTATCTAATCCTTTTATCACTTCTGGTTTACTAAACACAGAAGGATAGATGGTACGTACTTTTGTTTTGATATGTCTAATGAGGGATTTTAACATTCTTGTTATAATTTTAATGAAAGGTGGAGAAAACGAACAGTGATCAATCTCATAAATCCCATAAGCAATACAAAATAGATAGTTGGGCAAACACGGATCCCTGGACATTCTGACAGTCACAATGTATCAAGTTCTTCATTTTCATATTTAGCCCATCGTCTGGCATAATCCTCGACATAATTCATAATGGATATGAAGTTCTGTTGCCAATTGAAAGACCGAGGTTTGCTGTATTTAGGACCCTTTAAAATAAGTGATTTGATGTCTTCATTTTCAACCATATCAATATCGCCAGTAATGACATGTCCAACTGGACTATTGTTGAAAGAAGATGAAGAACAAGAACACGTAGGTGGATTAAGTATAAGATGGTCTATATCTAGGCACTGCAAAGTTTGTTTATAATTAAAACGTTTGGATGCAATAGTAGAAGTGTATTTGTAGGAAACACTGGTTGTAGACTTGAACTTAAAATAAGTTGGAATACACGACTGAACTCTTTTATGACGAAGAATGTTGCTTATGTTGACGGCATCAATTCCTTTGTTAATTTGAGCTGGAGGAACTGGCTGCATGATTTGGTAGGAATATCATCCATGACCCGTGGTAGCCTAAAGAGCCTGTGATTGGCAACATCCATATTAATCATTCAGTCTATATTCAGGTGTTGAAAATCCAAGCATAGACTAGTTGTGGCTTCTTGAAATAACGTATGTAAAGCTCTCAATGGAACAAAGTAAAGTTTTGTGCGAATATGATGTGGACCAAATTGTCTGTTGACGTAAAAGTGAATCAAACCTAACATTTATACTTGGTCTTTTATATGAACGATGTCCATGACTGCGTTTCCGTCTTTGAATATTGGGAAATAGTCCCATCACATTCATGTTATTTCATTGTGGACTAGTAACATTTCCCACATCACATACATTATCATTGCATCCGTATGGAAATGTAATACTTAGAGTCCTGATCCAATAATGATCTTCTTTAAATTTCATCTGACTGGTTTTTATCTCCTATTGTTAATTCTGAGAATTTCTCAAATTTTTGCTTCCGTGAAATGGATGAAAAATTCCGATATGGCGTAAAACCATAATCAAATTCTTGCTGAGCTTTTTCTATATGTTCCGGGAGTTCTGTTATCAAATTCTGGACGACATTTGTGACGTCATGAAGAGGTTCACAGGGGGGAAATTTGAACATGGAAAGAACTTCTTGATTGAAATGCTCAAGACAGAAGGGCTGGAAGTATCTGTATTCCACGCAGGATGGTGGTGATTTCCTCTTGCATTTCCGGTGTGGACATGAGAAAGATGTCAGCTCCCCGTGCTTCTACGAGGTAATCTCGCTTGATGTTTGTTAAAGGGGGGGGGGGGGTAATATTCTGATGAAAACTAATTCCAGAGAATCCCGCTTTGAACACATTGTAAAGATGGAGATGGAAAATGAAATCTTATGACACATTCTAAATGTTAAGATACTCTTATCAGTGGCGGATCTAGAGGAGGAAGCAGCCGGTGCCCCCCCCCCCCTAAAATTTTCAAATTTAAGGTAAATCGCGGTATCTTCTTTCGGAAAATGTATTAAACAATAAAAGAAGGAATAATTTCTTCCACTCCCGGAGAAATGAATGACAAAATCCTTTAATTTCTTGAATTACTTTATTGGGAGAACTTAATTTTTTCCAAAAAACCCCTTAAAATTTGGGTTATTTTATTAATTTCACCTTATTAAAATGATAGAAAATAGTACAAATGACTTAATAGGAGAAATATTTCAAGCCCCATAAAATCTGCCCCCTGGATCCCCCCCCCCCCCCCCAGGGCTTCGCCCTGAACTAACTGCCTCATAAAGTGGCGCCCCCCGTAACCACAATTCCTGGATCCGCCCCTGCTTATTCCGCAGATTCAACTAAAGTGACCACCCCTCTGCTGCCCCGCCTCGAACTGACGCAACAGGGCCGTTGCCATTAAATACTCGAATTTTACCGTAGATGAGGACTCTTTCGTGCGACGTTCAATTTTGGATTTCCTCAAGATCTTCTAATCTTGCATCTATATACTCAATTTGGATTGCCCAAGGGTGTACAGATATGGCTTTTCAAAAGCACTCTGGACATCTATTGCAGTCTTTTCGGAAATCTTTCGAGGAGCTCTTCATTTGTTAAGAACACAGAAGGGTCATTACAAGGTGGAAACTATGAACGCTATATAACTATGGTTTAAACTGTCACTATGATCATGCCAGAATTTTATATGCCCAGTGTATTTGCTAACCTCCTGCTCTCGAGTAATGCTTCTGGGGACGTGAGACTGATCTTTGGTCATTTGCTGTCTTATCTGTACTAGCGGTATTTTCCTGCCATGAACATGTCCTTATAGCTTTGATTATATGAATGTTCAGATGACAGAAAAGATCTCATTCATTTTTTCTGTGTCACTGATTTTTTTTCTCTTGAAATGTTTGCACACCTGATTTTTTTCCCTGTTAACTTGTAATGCAAGGAAGTAGCCTTTTTAAGGTGTGTATGTAATTTTGATTCAAACATAGGTTTAATCATTTGAAACTGCCCATTGGTGGTGCAGGACTGGAAAATTTAGGCCTGTGCTCGGTGCTTACGGCCTATAATCGGGGAGGGATCTTTATCGTGCCACACCTGCTGTGACACGGGGCCTTGGTCTTTGTGGTCCCATCCGAAGGACCGCCCCATTTAATCGTCTCTTACGACAAACACCGACAACATTGGGTTTGAATTTTTTGTATGGAACATACATTTTTGGATATCTGTGCGTAACATTTTGGTAGAAGCAATAACGTTTAGGAGCATGACTCTATTGCTAAATGTTCAATGGTACTGATGTAAACGTGGACTCTGTCGTTGTTTCCATTTTGTTTTACTGCCATTCAACTGAGTGTGGATTATTTGAACATCTAGCAAAATTGCAGTAATTCATTATTTCTTCAAATAACTACGAATTCAGAATTCCATGTACATTACCATGATCCCAGGTCTGTCACATACACCATGATATATTCTCTAAAGCATTTACACAATTTTGTAACAGAGTTGTTTGGGTTTTTTTGGTTAATTTATTTATATTTATATGGTTCATATACTAATTTTAGAGGGAAAAAAACTTTCCGTAAATATTTGTTGTGTTAGGAAATATTGATAACACATAAACCTACATTTGACTTGATAGTTGAAATATTTGAATTAAAATATTAGTTATATATTTTGGGAATATTCATCAAATATGTACTGGCAATATTTTGAAGCCTGAAAAGCTGTATTTACATTTATTTTCAGTTTGAGACGTTTCAGTTTAATGATTAAGTACGTTTTGAAATATTGTGCATTTTTTATGGAATTTATCTTCATTATATTAATATTTACTTTAATCTGATTGATATAAGGCACTTTATGGAGGTGGTTGGTATTTATGTTTATTGATGTAATCTTTTCTATGTAAATCATAGTTTCTAATGGGGACGCGTACATTGTTCAGGGTATATGTTTGTTTATGTATCTTTATTATTGTATGTTGTCAATTATGATTGATTGATTGATTTTTTACGCCGTTTTGGCAATATTTCAGCCATTTTACGGCGGGTTGTCAATTAAGAAATAAATAAAAGTAAATCTCAAGGTGTTGATCGCAGTTGATTATTTACATATATTTACATTTGCTACTGTTTTCTGCTACATAACACTATTACAAGCAATACGTATTTATCCCTGCATAAATCCACTACGGGGTCAACAGAGGTCACAGCTGTGCGTATGAACATTTGTTAAAAGTAGGTAACAGGTACTACTTTTACTAAGGCAATACACATCTAGCAATCGCTCTCACTTACTACAGAAATCTATCAATAGATGAAATCAGCATCACAAAATGTATTTACGGTTTTATTTGTATACCAAGCAGAGGACTTTCATCCATAATGGATAAAAGCATTTCTGTAAACAATATTTTACTATTGTATGTCTAAAATTTCGTCTGCTACAACTTCACCCTGGTCATCGGTGATGCGGAATTGTACCTACTGCTAGACGATGACATTAGGCTTTAGCAAAAAGGTCAATCACAGGATGTATGGCCGATAAGTCGTCAAAGTGCATTAAGACCTACACACCACACTGCTTCCGTGCCACAGCAGCCATAGGTGACTGATGTCGGTTTCCAAGTTTATGTCGGGACATCGAAGCGAGGCGTCGTTAAAAACATATTACAGAAATTCATCGAGTCAAAAGAAGCGTTCAGTGATCTCATGTTTGTCAACAATTACATATCCAAATCCAAACCGTCCCTTACCTTCGTGCAGTTCCACATTCTCTGCGATGCTCAGTTCTTTCCGGAGATTCATCTGAGCTGCGTCCTCTGTCCTGTCTATAAATGATTTGCCTACACCTGACGACTGCCGTCCTGTTCTTCATGTTCCTCAATTTCAGTCTTCTGTTAACTCCGTAATATCCACAGAATATTTTTCAAAGTCGGTCTTCAACGTCTTCACTTTTCAAAAGTGAAAGAGCATCACAGCTGTACAAGTATAACATTGCGCACCCCCGTTTAAGGTAAGGTTTGCGACATTTTGACATGTAGCGAACAAAGTCATGTTGTATATCAGTATGTTCAGTAGGAATTTATCTTTTAAAAATTGACTTCTTAGAAAAATTGCCCATGTCGTTTTTTGACCAGATGGGCTTATTTTTGTGATGTTTTACATTTTCGGGATCTTTGTACATAAGGGAATACTAGTGGTATAAAAACTACACGAGGCAAACTTTAATATGGGGTAAAAAGCTGGTGGAATTTTTAAAAAGGGTATCATTATAAGATTATACTAATTGGTAGAAAAAATGTTATTTTAAAACATAAAAGATAGCACTTTTTATATCTTGAATAAAATTTAAATCGGTTGCCATGGCAACAAAAAATGCAAATTAAGCAGCTTTACAAGGTCTACGTCAGAAAAATTACACTTTAAACATAATATTTGGACCATAAACATTTAAGAAAGCATATAGAATTACTACCCACCGGGTTTTGTTTCCAAGGTAACAGATTAAAAAGAATTATTTCATTTATGCGATTTGTGACTTTGTTTTATAATTGTACAACTTTTGAAGAGTGCATTGAGCATTTTCAAGAATAAGATACAATTCCAGCCCAAAAATAATAAATGGTATTTATATTTAATTATCAAGTATTATTGTAGTATCACATATATTAGAAATTAAGAAGTTGAGGGTTTTTTTGAATACATATATATTATTACTACAGTAACTTGATCCGAAGAGTCGGATCAGGTCGAGTTGACAGGCGCGGATCATCAGATCACACGAGACGCGAAGCGTCGAGTTTGATCTGGTGATCCGCGCCTGTCAACGAGACGTGATCCAACTCTTCGGATCAAGTTACTGTAGTAATGATAAATTTATTATATACCCCCTATGCATTTTAAATCCACATTTACATGATTCTAAATGTAATCCAAATTATCAAAAATACAGACATACAGTGATATTATGTTTTATGTATGCAGTTTTGTTTGTGACGCGGCCAATATTTTAAGCAAAAAACGTTGCGTTGATGCATTGTGACGTCATTGTGACGGCATCAGTTTCAGAGGATATTGATACGGAATCAGAAAACCACAGTGTGGTGATCCGGAAAACCGGATCACACGCTGTGAAATCCACAGTATCAACAAACGATACATTGATGGGTATATAATAACAAATAAATATTATGTCATTTTCCCTCGAGATATCTATGACGTGACGCATTTTTTCATTATGACGTCATAAAGCGCAAAGTGCATTGAGGTGTATGAAGAGTTATCTCCCTATTGTTGCTAACCTTACCTTAAATCATAATTCCCCCCACCCCCTAAAATTAGACATATGGAAGAGTTTTCCATTATATACATGTACTCCCGAGTTAATGTATAAGTATAAGTTGATATACTTGCTTTCTACTGTCTTAATAATTAAAACAGTTCTTCATTTTATGGAACTTTGTTTTGTGTTGTCGTCATTTTGAACATCTATGACGCCTCGTTGTGGACGTCAACAATTTGAAATGTATGGAAACGTGTTGTTAACACAATTCAGCAATGTTACCGACCAAAAATGTAAATTTAAGTAATAAGGTATCATTTTAAAATATTTATCGGGATATAAATACGGGTTGGTACATGATCAAATTTTCCATAAAGCCCTTTGGGCTTTATGGAATTTGATCACATGACCAACCCACGGGTATTTATATCCCTATAAATATGTTTAAATGATACCTTATTTCTTAAATATACACACAACTGTCTAGTGACGAGTAGTGGGGATAGGCCTTAATGCGTTCGACCAACCTCTTGCTCTTGAATAGAAACAAAAACGAGAATGCATTTCAAATTTAAATATTCAATGAATTTCAGATACTATAACTCTATTAAATACATTTGACAAAGCGATTAGAAAAGATCAATTTGTTTTTTCTTCAGCACTGTTTGTTACATGAATCTTCACTTTTTCATTATTCAGTTGTTATGCAGGGGTAGATTCAAAAATTGTTCCAAAGAGAGGTTGCGACCCAAGTGTGTACTTACTAAATCTCCCAAATTGGCAAACATGACTTTAAAATAAAATTCCTCAATAGAGAGTTACAAGCTCCTGAAGACCCGCCAATACTATGTATGAAGACGGACAAGGTTAACAACAATCTCCTCTCACATTTTGTTTGCTTGCATGTTAACTGTTGTTTTAAGTCTATTTCGAGTATTTATCACCTATATAGATAAGTCACAAGGTTTAGGTGAAGTGCCACAAGTTTATGAACAATGTATGACGCTCAAGACTGTATCGGTGAGGGTTCTTTATGGTGGTAAAACCCTTTTGTGATAACTCATCTTCGCTGTTAAGGTCATATATGTTAAAATTCCTCATTGACAATATATTCGTAGTCTTTGGTGATCAGGTCTTCCATCAGTCCCTTAGAAATCCCCAGGACACGAATTTGCTCCTTTGTTACCTGACCTGTTTTTATATTCTTGCAAAGCAGATTGATTGAATATTGCTTTACGTCCCTCACGTGAATATTTCACTCATATGGAGACGTCACCACTGCCAGTGAAGGGTAGCTGCAATAATGTAGCCCTATCCAATTTTTTTTAATTCTTACGTTTTCGGGATAGGGCTACAATTCCATAGGATCTCCGTAATGGTGCAAAATAATTTTATGAATAACCGATAATAAACTCTGTGTATTAGTCCCAAATGTTGTTTACACCAAAAGGAGTACCAACTTTGTGCTCGGGCATGTCTAATAAAGGTGTTTTTCATTAAATACAATGTACAGCATGCAAAATTCTTCGTCTGCTCCGCCATGCTTGTTATCGCGAGATCTCGTAGGTGGATCCAATGAAAAACCTAAGCATTGACAATCAGCGCGAAAATGTAGTTACTCGAGCCACTTCGACAAAGAAAGGAAAATCATATTGTTGCAGAAAGAATTTACACTCTGCTGTTCGGTTTTTAACTTGATATTAAATTCAAACCTTTTCAATATCGACGAAATAGCTTTCGCCTCCATACTTTTCCACTGATGTAAATACTACCTTATATGGCATATGCAAATGACTTGACAATCGGAAGTTTATACTTCAGTACATCAAACATGGCGCACAAATATGAATCGAGAAATTGGAATTTATCGAAATTGTTGAAAACGGTAGAATAGAGCCTCACAAATCTTAAGTTGCAGGTTGTAAATTTATATATTGACTAAGAAACATAGAATATCATTTTATTTACGTAAAGAAAGTCAGGAAATGTTTAGAATGAGCGCAAATGTTGCGGGAGTGAATCACTCCCGCATTTGCACCATTACGGAGATCCTAAGGAGTTGTAGCCCTCTCCTATAAAAAAAAAAAAAAAAAAAAAAAAAAAAAAAATCAGAGAGGGCTACATTATTGCAGCTAAGTGAAGGGCTGCAAAATTTAGGCCTATGCTCGGCGCTTATGGCCATTGAGCAGGGAAGGATCTTTATCGTGCCACACCTGCTGTGACACGGGACCTTGGTTTTTTTGCGGTCTTATCCGAAGACCCGCCCCATTTAGTCGCCTCTTATGACAAGCAAAGGGTACTGAGTACCTTTTCTAACCCGGATCCCCACGGGATTTTACGAAGCAGAAGTTTTACAAAAAATTCTACGTCAGATGAAAAAATCTTTCGTTGTGGCCAACATTTCGACATTATCCATTATCAATAATTTCCATTCATACGTCGCGGGGTGTAGATTGATACTCTGTGAAATCGAAATAAAAGACACCACATAGTCATACTAAGATATTTTATTGAAAATAGATATTAACGGCAAAATAACAATTCAACTTCAAACGGAATGATTTCAGCTTCTCCATCGTCACTTCTCAGACTTATAATAGCAATATTCCCTTATCACCTTCATATGGCATATGATGTGTAACTACATATATCTCAACCGATTCGATATGCAAGAGAATGTTCTGCGTATGATCAGTTTTTAAATCGAGGCAGACTACTGACAAACAGGTTGATAGTGCAGGGTTTCAACAGTTTCGTTTATAGTTGACATTTCGGAAATTCTACGTTCGTTATAACTATCTATTTTGCCAATACAACATATCATTTGATCAAAATGCTGTCTGTTGTATTTCATACCGATTGTTAGGCCGTTCTTGGCAAACTGATTGTGACTACAGATAACTCTATTTACTTGATCAAGATAAAGAGGTCACGGCGGGTGTGACCGGTCGACAGGGGATGCTTACTCTTCCTAGGCACCTGATCCCACCTCTTGATGTGTCCGGGGTCCGTACTTGCCATACTCTTAATTTTGTATTGCTTATTGGAGTTATGAGATTGATCGTTATCTTCGCCTTTCATCCGACAGCCACGTGTGTCCCACGTTCATTTAGTCCTGTTAGTAAGATACATAAATCACTAGGAATAAATAATTTAAAATGGTAGGTAAAACTGGGAGTAAAACAGGGATTCAAAGTTCTTTGAAGCCCAAACTCAATATTAGTTAATGAACCACTTCAATACCACTTGTCGCATCCACAAAGCAATAAATTGTTTCTCCTGGCCCCATTGTGCCCACATATTACACACAAACGTAGCTATGAGATTGAATAACTATATAAAACACATATTCATCATTGACAGTTATGTTATGTAAAAATGGATCATATTGTTCATCGGGGAGCAATTATAACAATTCGTGTATTGTGAGTGAGTATCGATTTAATCTCCTAAATTCTGTTTTGTATTTTAATCAGCAGATGACATAGTATTTATATTTGTGATATATCTAAATGATGTCAAGTTACAAACGAGTAAATCCACACAAAAAAAGTTCTGACCTTTTGTTAGAAATAAAACATTTTTCTATATGAAACCGTCATTACAGTGTTAAAGAACACTAATCTGTTACAAACGGAGACATATATTTGTTGTTTAAAAAGTCTTCAATATTTATAACAGAATTTGATATATTTCCCGTGTACCCAGCATCTAGTGAGATTCATTTGTTTACTTTATCTTATCGATATTATCAGTGTCAAGAACAGACACTGATGGAAAGTGACAGCGCCTGTCATAGCAAACAATTCATCAACAAACATGAAAGCGATGGTCAGCGTACTTACACACAGCTTCTAATAAATAATGAAACACCATTATATGCTGAACAAAAAAAGAAGACATCTTTTACTTTAATGTAGTTCTGCGCAATGTTCATTAAAGAATGTAGAAAGATTAACTTAGATAAGAAATATAATTATTCAATTTGGATAAATCACAAAACAATATTTATCCATGGGAGTTTTGTTGTCAACTTTTATCATAATGTACATCAAGTCGTTTATTTAGGGAACATGTTTCACGCAGATTGTGCGCTAATGGAATAAATTGAAACTGAAACATTTTACATCCCATCAAATTAATAATAGTCTTCCATCAATGGTTGTTAAGGAGGTTGTATTCATTGTCATTTCCTGCGTAGAAATTCAATGGGATTTTTGCTATATAGAGCGAGCACTTTTTTTAAATCTCAGTTCTTATCATAAGAATCTAGTCATTTGATTTTGTCTTTTATTAGATTTTTCATTTATTACATTTGTTTGTTTGTTTTAAATCCCTTTGAGAATTTTCACTCGATATTAAGACGCCACCAGTTGTAGGTGGAGTACTGCAAATTCTTTTACCTACAATACGATATTAAACCACTTGTTTCCAACAAAGATATAAGATTTATGTACAGACGTGTACGAAGAACAATAACAGTTTCGAAATATATAAACACAACAACCATAATTGACTCCTTTTAATATTCAATCTACGCCTTGGTATGGATGTCTAACACCCGGGAGTCTACCGCTACGCCTTGGTATGGATGTCTAATATCCGGGAGTCTACCGCTGTATTTTTTTCAGTAAGTGTTGAAGGTAGAAGCATTATGGTGATTTAGAGATGAGGAAGATAAAACGGTGCTGGACAGGAAATTTTAATAGGTTTCTTTTCCCAAGAGACGCTAACTTTCGGACAATTTAGACACTGATACTGAAGACAGATTTGTGCTACGTGACTATACGAGGGTCTACTTTAACAAGGATCAGGTTTCCATCAATCCTGGCGTTCATGTACATGCAGCGTCCGTTGTTTGATTGCAGACAAAGTGTAAAGTGCTGATTAACGGGGCAATTTTTACAATACAGGGGGAAGGGGTGCATGTTAATCAAAGAATACTCAATCAAAAGAGGGGAAAGGGTGCTACAACCACAATCCTCCCCTCTCTCCAGATCAACTCCCCTCTCTCCAGATCAACCACTGAATAATATGCTTTAATGGGACATTGTATTCAGTGGGTTTAATTTTTTGCCTATTGTCTTGCATTTTCACATGGAAAGGTCAATCATAATGTTATGAAAATTGATTTTATATCTTTGTATTAAATCAAATATCTTACAAATGTTGCCATCCTCATAGCACACTGCACCTACATTGTATATGTCCATAAGCGAGTCAACATTAAAATGTATTTGTAAAACCCATTTTTATAAAAACTTATTGTGAGGTCAACATTAGTCCAATTTCCATAATTTTTTTCACTTAAGTGTTCAAATTTTCTTTTCTGAAGACATCAAGCAAATTGTGATACAATGATTATTGAAAATAATTCCCGAACCATCAAGACAAAGCATGAGACGATTCCTGAACAAATTTGTGCCGTAGACGTGTGATGTGAAGAAACAACGAACAATTTGCATTTTTATGATATATCCATAAAAAAGCTACAAGTAATGTTGCAATAAGATTTTTTTTTTCCAATGAAATACAACATGTATGTATCGTGAAAAACTTAAATGACTCATTATGGCCGAGTACTCTATACTAGGTGTCGGTTTTCACTATCTAATCAAAATTAGATCCTTTGACCCGCTCACCTAAGATCGATACACGTAGGTGGGGATCTACTAATTTTAATTAGATTGCCTACTGTTCGATTTATTTTTCCTTTAAAATACAACTGTTTTATTTCGTTAGAACATTAACAAGTCACTGTGGGCTGGTCCGGTGCATAATTTCTAGCCTAGTCATTTTCGATTTCAGAGCTAGAATGTCGACCATATGACTATTTAGTGGCGTTGAAATGGATGCAGGCTGATGCATATAAGGTTCAATCCTGTGTCTATCTCCGGTATTTCACCGTCACTATCCACGGGGTCGCTAAAACTGACCGTTTGTCACAGGAATTAAAGGTCAAGTGTGGTAAAAATAGATTTGAAAATAAAGTTTATAATTCATTTAATCCCGTTTTGAAAAGTTTATTGATGTGTTTATTTTTTTTTTAAAAAAAGGAATACAGGTAAATGCGCAAAAGACCTATTCAAAAATCGTTGTTTTTTGAAACGAATGAAGGAATTATCGCCCTTTCTTATGACGTCAGCTAAGAGAATGTTGTTTACACTTATCACGCCTCTATATTGTCGTTTTAATTTCTATGAGAAATGACCAGTTTTAGCATCACCGTGGATAGTGACGGTGAAATACCGGCGATACATTTTAGATTAGGGATTCAACCTTTTATGTTTGTACCTGCACCCGTTTCGAAACCATCAGATAGTAATACATGTATATATATATATAAAATAAATATGAAAAGAAAACACAGAAATCCCACGTAAAGCTTTAGCTTTAGCTTTATGTTCGACAAATATCTCGTCGGAATCTCAGCTAGGAATTATTTACCGGGCCAGTCCATAGGAAATTGGGAATGATAATGGGAAAAAATGATCTATCCAAACAGAATCTTTGTATTTTACAAGGAAATAAACCGAAAACCGTAATCTACGCGTGTAGCGATCGTGGATGCATGAGCGGATCAAGAGATCTAATTTTAATTAGATTATTGTGAAAACCAACACCAGAGACCTAACATACCTTACCTGGTTATAATGTGTTTAACTCTAAATATTTAATTGAAAAATGCCTTTTTGAAAGAAAAAAACTTACAGTGCACAACGTTATTTGTACCCCCCCTTTTTTTCTTCTTTTTTTACATCTAGGTACAATATTATAAAATGAACTGGTTTGCATAATCAGCTTGGGGAAAAAACTTTGGAAATTGAACTGATATTGAACTCGCAATAAATAAGGTTTTATAAAAGTGGGGTTTTAAAATTAAATTTATTTCCTTTTTTACTATTTTTTTCAAAATATATATAGTGAAGAAAAGAAATGATGAGTCCATTATAAATATGGTGAGATAATTATGTAGTGTGAGTACGGCAATATTTGTAAGACATTTCATTTAATAAAAGAAATAAAATAAATTCGAACTAGGTAATAGGTGACATTAATTTTTATGTGAAGATTCAAGACAATATGCAATATAAAACCCATTGAATATAATGTCGCATGAAAGCATTCAGTGGTGAGTGTAGGGAGGGATGAATTGCATCCCCCCTTTTGGATTGAACATTTCATAATCAAAATACATCCTTTCCCTTGTATTGTAGGATGCCCAGTTAATCATCACTTTGCACTTTGTTTGGAATCAAACAGGATGATATGTCAGGGTTAATGGAAAACTGATCCTCGTGGCTTGGCACAAATTTCAGTGTCTCTTTTCAGTTTCAGTGTCCAAATTCTTCAAAATTTAGGGTCTTTTCTGGCAAAAGAAACATACACTGTACCATAAATGCAGGGTTTTCTCTATGTTAACACTATAAAAGCCTACCAATGCAATCCAAAATTGTCTCTAATGACGTCATAAGCTACGGGCGATAACTCATGTCACAACACAATTATCGATCGCTCAGGTCAAATTTCGATAGCGCCATGTAATTCACATCAAATGATTTTCATAAAAATTGCCATGGAAATTAATCCATAAGTGTACGACAGACATTTTTTGTATAAAACGCAAGTTTTAGGAAAACCACCATATTTGACCTTTAACACGATAATATAGTGGCGGTATGTGTAAATTAAATACAATTGTCTCAGATGACGTAATAGGAAGGGGCGACAATTTCGTCATTCGTATCTGTTAATAACGATATCTTAAATAGGTATTTTGCGTATTAACCTGGATTTTTAAAAAAAATTCACAGAAGTAAACTGTTCGATGGACTTTAATTTTTAAATGACTGTAAACTTTTATTTTCAAATCTATTATCACTTCTATGGTGTCCGGGTAGGGCCATTTGCAAAAGCAGGACTGCGCGTTAGTCACAACACGCCAACAAGCAACGCGCTCTCACGCCAACAAGCAACGCGCCTTCGCACAGACAAGCAACGCGCCTTCGCGCTCTCATGCCAACAAGCAACGCGCCTTCACGCAGACAAGCTATGCGCCTTCGCGCTTTCACGACAACAAGCAACGCGCTTTCACCCAACAAGCAACACACCTTCGCGCCGTCATGCCAACAAACACCGTGTTGCTTGTTGGCGCGTTGGTTGTTGTGAGAGCGCAAAGCCGCGTTGCTTGTCTGCGCGAAGGCGCGTTGTTTGTTGGCGTGAGAGCGCGTAAGTGCGTTGCTTGTTGTCGTGAGAGCGCGAAGGCGCGTTGCTTGTCTGCGCGAAGGTGCGTTGCTTGTTGGCGTGAGAGCGCGAAGGCGCGTTGCTTGTTGGTGTGACGGCGTGTTGTGACTAACGCGCAGTCACACATTTGCAAATGGCCCTATCCGGACATCATACACTTGACCTTTAAGGTAGGTCATTTATGCATATACATTGCATACCTGTTCAAAATCCTCTATTTCACAACGCGATTAAAAAGATCTGTAAGTTTAAACACACGAGTTACAGTAGATATATGTCGGCAGTGTCACTTCTACATGTGCATGTACTTTTAAATGGACGTCAGAAACACTTCTAATATACCGGTCCCCAAAATATGGCGCTAATATAAGTGCCGCTCATGCGATCGTTAAAACGGCAAACAAATTCCTTGTGTAAAATGAATAGACCATGGGAAAGTAACACACACACACACACACACACACACACACACACTTACACTTACATCCCTCAAGGTATTTTTTTCTACACTGAGTTTTTGAAAGTGTGTAAATATAAAGTTAAAGGACAAATTTATGTAGGGGCGATTTCAAAATGTGGCCATTTGAATTTATCAAATATTTGCAAATTCAATATGGGCGTTACAGTGTTCCATACCGCATTACAGACGACGCATTGCAAACGACACATTACAGACGACACATTCTATATACAATGGGCATGAAACTTTCCGGAGAAGGCGTCGGTGAGAATTACATACAAAACATTGAAAGCAAGATGGTATGGAAAGTGATACATATTTTAAAATGTCTGCAAAATACATTTTACATACCAGTAGATGCATTTAATTCATGTCTTACAGGCTTTTAAAATTCGAAATAAAAACAATGCAAAAGACGTACAGTTTATACTACAAAATAGATAGAATCCGTTGTGTAGGAAACTGTCACGTGTTCGTTATTTTACGTAATTCTCCTGAGTCACTGATGTTGATGTACAATTATGTAAGCAAACTGAAACTCCTCTGGGAGTGATAATGAATATTGATTCTTCCTATTTTACGATAAATATTTTAATAACTACATCATTAAAGAAAAATAACTGAAAAACGTTTCTATAGACATTTTAGCCCACGAAAACATCGAAATGTGGGCTGCTCCCAACATTCTTGCTTTTATTAATATCATTTGTTTTTATCTATTTAGTTAACTTACATGATCAGTTTGACTTTTCGGGGGCTGTCGCCCTCAATCCCCCGCTTAATTACGCCAAAACGCTACTGGGCTCTAATCAATTTTAGTACACGAAACATTGGCGAGTTCCACGTCTCAGTATCCGACGCGAAAATGCAAATGATGGGGGTTTATACGTGCAGTAAGCTTAGCAACGGCAAGGGGAATAAATGCTCATGCACAGTCACGTGAGATTGGGGACCGCATACTAGAAACTTCCCGGATGTCGTGAATATATTACATTTGTAAACTAAGGCAGCTAAGGGGCTCTCACAAGATTGTCATTCATTTTAACACCAGACAACATTTATAGAGACAATATTCTCTTGAGTATATTAAACACTAATCTGTTTTTTTTCAATATTTGAATATGTATTTTCAACAGGTACTCATTTACAGTGACGACATCCCCTTAACCACACAACTTCACAAATTTGTAAAGGTTTCATCAAGATACAGCGACTTCAATCAAAATTCAAGACCTACTGCAAAAACGTGGATAGAATCATTAATGCACTCATGTGCAACATACTTTAAAACGGCAACCACGGGATTACTCTGAAGATGATACTAACAACCACGGGATTACTCTGATACTCACAACCACGGGATTACTCTGATACTCACAACCACGGGATTACTCTGATACTCACAACCACGGGATTACTCTGATACTAACAACCACGGGATTACTCTGATACTAACAACCACGGGGGTACTCTGATACTCACAACCATGGGATTACTCTGATACTAACAACCACGGGATTACTCTGATACTCACAGCCACGGGATTACTCTGATACTCACAACCACGGGATTACTCCGATACAAACAACCACGGGATTACTCTGATACTAACAGCCACGGGATTACTCTGAAGATGATACTAACAAGATGCTGGAATTCTGTACGTAGTCTTTTGTGATCTTGAATCCGAACAATTTGTTGGAATTCTCATGAGCACGAATTGTGCACTTTTAACTGAACCCTTTTTTATTCTTACGAGGCAGAATTTGTCCAAAAGCTTTTACATAAGAATAAATCTCTTGCTGTGACCTACCACTCGACATTTAGATACATCGACGTTTTGTCTATTAACAATATTCACTTTCATTCATATGGCGATTCGATATATCTCCGTGAACACGAAACAAAAACATCACAGGGTGTCCAATATCTGCTTTATATTTGTATTATTTTTTATTAAACATATACATTAACGGCAAATCAACAACTGAACCTATGACAAACGAGATGACTTCAGATTCTCAATCTTCAACATTCCAAATGTATGTATGTTTCATATTACATAATATGGTGTATATATCTCTCAACTGATTTGTTACACGAGAGCAACATGTTCTACGTAAGGTCAATTTTCAAACCGAGGCAGGCCACTAACATAAGTTGGTGTTAAAGGAGTTTCAAATATTTTCGTTTAAAACTTTGCAAATTCTATTGTCGTTACGATAGGGCTCATTGTGTATGTGACCAGTCAACACGGGATGCTTACTCATAGGAACCTTGCTCACCCTTAGTGTTTCCTGCCCTCCTCTCAATTTTTGGATTCTATATAGGATTTATGTGATAACTGGTCGTTATCTGCACTTTTTCGTTTAGAAATATATGAACATAAATTGGTTGTATATTATCTAACGTCCCGCCCGAGAATTTTTCACTCTTATATGGAAACGTCACCATTAGCGGTGAAGAGATGCAAAATTTGGGCCTATGCTCTGTACTTTATCTAGCTGCAGAACTGTAGCTCTCTGAAAAAAAATATTGAGACGAATGCAGAGAGCTAAAGATCCATCCCTTAAAAAACCCTCGATTTACGGCGCACAAAAAGCTGCGCACGGTTGAAGCCTGATATCGTTGTATTCTTGTGTTGCTGTCAAAAAAAATTAATATAAAAAAATATTTAACATATTTTCCTACTATTCTTGTGTCCAAACATACCTACAAATATTCATTAAAGTCCCATACGACCCGAAAACTCACAACTTCAAATGATTTCGTTTGTCGACAAACTTTGTTAAAAAGCTATACTTGTAATGGTTTAATACTTAACTTCTCTTACTTTTCTGATTTTAGTTTAGGTAGCAGGGGACAGTTTCGCACTATAGGCCCGGTCAACGTTTTCAAAAAATGGAAATACCCCATATTTGAAGTGATATTACATGCGTAAAAATGTATACAATAATTATAGGATGCATGTCAAATGTAGCTGAGTGCTTAATAAAAATGTTGATATACAACATGTACAATGTAGGTGTCACCATGATTCCTAGCATATAGATGGATGCAAATACGAAACTAAGACACGTGGTCAGTTGCTGAAGAAATTCCGGTGAAAACATGCAGGGTCCAGCAAAAGGTCTGTAGCTGAGAGGGAAGGTGGATGGCCCCATATGAAAGGTAGATTTCTGAGAAGGTCAAATAGGGTTCTTGATTGTGCACAGTGTCTAAATCCCCATGTTTGGTACTGTGATGGTGTGGGGGTGGTGCGAATTAGCCCAAATGAGAGAAAATCAAAGCAAACAAGATGTGTTTGTGAAACACAAATGCCCCCGATAATGACCAATTCCGAAGATGGCCAAGGTCACAAGGGCAAATATCTTGGTACCAGTAGAAAGATCTTGTCAAAAGAAATGCTCATGTACAATATGAAAGTCTAATATTTACCATTTAGAAGTTATGACCAATGCAAAAAAAAAATTAAAAGTAGGTCTAATGTCAAGGTCAAAAGGTTCAATACCAACGGAAAGGTCTTGTAACAAGGAATACTCATGTGAAATACCAAAGCTCTATCTCTTATTGTTCAAAAGTTATTAGCAAGGTTAAAGACCCAACTTTAAGTTAACGCCCCCAAATTTTACCTGTGTCGTGATCAATGATAAGCCGCCGGTCAATCAAACTTTTAACAATAGAGCTTAGGTTGATTGACGTTTGCAGAGACCGTGGTCTCCAGCTACCCGAGAAAGATGTATTGATAACAATCATGGCTAATGATGACCGGCAGTCTTCAGATCTTGAGGAAAGCCCCAGTATACCTGAGTTTTGATAGCATTGACACCTAGAATATTTTAATTTCTAACGTCCCCTACACAATGCAATTTATCATCGTATTTTCTCTTTCCATCTTTATACATGTATTATTAAACAATCAGAAATCAAACAATAATAATAAAAAACAAACCAAACAAACACAAGTTATTCTTTATTGGTGCAGCACATCAACATGTATAATGGTTATATTGCCCATGCGTAAAGCTGTTACAGTAGTTTTAAAAAATGCTTATGTTTGAGATACCACATGGATTATAAATTACACAATCAGAAAGCAAACAATAGTAAAAAAGCATAAATAAGTTATTGAGATATTTCTATTTATAATTTATCACGGCTTTATATTTAGAGAGAGAGAGAGTTATTGAGATATTTCTATTTATAATTTAGCCCAGTTTTATATTTATAAAGAGAGAGAGAGAGAGAGAGAGAGAGAGAGAGAGAGAGTTATTGAGCTATTTATAATTTATCACGGTTTTATATTTATAGAGAGAGATGTGTAAAACTGTAGCAATAATATAGATGAAATAATATGGCATGGCAATAGTGTTGCATACGTATGACAATAATTACTCTTTTAGTCAATGATTGAGAGTAAGGGAGAGAGGGAAAGGGGGGGGGGGTTGACTAGCTATGTGTCAGCTTCTGTTTGAGATACCATCGTTACACAAACACTACGTCCACAGAAACCCTAAAGAGAGAGAGAGAGGAGGGGGTGTAGACTTCGTGTCAGCTTTTGTTTGGGATGCCATCGTTACACAAACACTACGTCCACAGAAACCCTAAAGAGAGAGAGAGAGAGAGGAATTTTTAAAAAGTAGGTCAAACTCCAAGGTCAACGTCATAAGGTCAAAAATGTTGGTACCCACGAAAAGGTCTTATCACAAGGAATACTCATGTGAAATATCAAAGCTCTATCTCTTATTGTTCAAAAGTTATTAGCAAGGTTAAAGTTTCAGACAGAATTACAGAATGACAGACAGGACAAAAACAATATGCCCCCCCGATCTTCGATCTCGGGGGCATAAAAAGGGGAACCTTCTCAGAGCATGTTTTGTGCACCATCACCAATGTTTATAGAATACATGTAATTTAGGGTCATAATTTATTAACTACACTAATATGAAATACAAGTATTGACATAAATGGGAAATATGATTTTTCATTAGTCTGTCATAATCTGACTTTGATGTATACCCCCTATCCACATGTTTCAAAACCAAAGAAACTGTCCCCTGCCACTTTAATTAACCTTATCTGGAAGTCTATAATGTTAACTCGTACATAAAATTCCAGTGTTTAATTCTTGTAATGACGCGATATTTTACAAAATATTTCACCAATTTACTCGAAAATAAATAGGGTGAGTCCTCTTACGATGCCAAGTGTGATAATCCTTCTTGCAAGGGTTATCTTGTCCACAAGCTATAACGGACACACACACCTACACGCGCGCGCGTACAGCGGCGATGCTACATCCCCTTCGTAACTACGTGCAGTTGCGCGAGGGGATAATTGCGACCTATAGAATACAATCATTTGCAAAACTTACAATGATAAAACCAAATACCATTAAAATAAGATTTAAAATGTGCAGTGCAAGTTGAAAATTACATACTAAAACTAGAACAGTAAAGGTAGAGAAAAAAAATAAATTGAATCAAATATTGAAAAGTAAGGAAATATGACATGACTGTTAATCATAATTATACAGATGCAAGACTGGAAGTGTATTGTGCAATTCAGTAATTTGTTTACTGCAATTCGACATATCTATACGATCTCTAAAACAAATAACGAGAGAAAAATCACGAATATGGGTAATAACGGGAAATTATAGCGTGGACTAACAATCGGACACGATAAAAAGCAGTCGTTAATCATTTTCAAAACGGTGCTTTGGAAATCTGATGCTATATTCCATATTCAAATGAAAAGTAATAGGGTTGTATTCAATTTATAATAGATTGTACATCTCAAGAACATGCACGAAGTATCATTGTATTCTTTGTAAGACAAATCACAGGAAATGTAGTCAGATTTGATTTTTCGGAGCTGTCTTCAAAATTGTTCTTTTGGGGAATGATTGAGACCTAATTATCTTCTGAAATAAATTCGTCGGTTTTGACATGAAGGAAAACACGTGTGTTTGTCTTCAGTGTCATTAATTCTCATAGATCACAGTTAGCTAAAAAAAAAAAAAAAATTGCAGCAGCTTAGATATTCTGTGACTTTCCTTCCTATTTTATTCTGAATTCCTTGTGTCAACGTTGAACTTGAAAGTGGTAGTAAGTAAGAGAAAGCTAAATGCTTATAACTACAAAAGTTTGATTTTGATACTTTATCCTTGAAGATGATTATAACAATAATCCCTATTACCTTTGGTATAGCAAACTTGGAAAAGTAATCTCGCAGTTTGAAATCAGTACCTTCAAGATCTAAAGTTTAAGAATACCGACTATTGAAGTCAAAGATTAAAAAAAAAAACTCACTCCACTCGCATCCACTAGATTTTCAGCGACGACACTTTTAATCGACTTTTTAAAAAACAATTCATCTAGGGATGTCAACAAGTGCTGGACTATCGCTCGGTCATACCGATCATCGACTAAATGTTTCATAGTCGAGTACTCGTTAAAAATTGCCTTTTCAGTAATGTTCGTAAATTCTAAGTCTTTTTGAAAGTACAAATTACGTAAGGGTAAAGTCGAACCAATTTTAATCCGTTCATGTTCAAATAAATCATTTGAGTTTCCTGAATCCACTGTTTGGACACACCTTAAAACATCTCATGGTGAAAAAAAACCGGTTGATTGTACATTATGTAAATTATAATTTGCATATACAGGTGTATCTCCCAAAAAATCGCTAAAACGCATCAAAGATGCGTATGGCCGAGTTGCAGTTTGGAAAATTATGCACGCTTGCATTCACGAAGTAAAAACATGCACGTATTTAATATAATAGTTTACAAGCACGAAGCTTTGAATGGCCGCAATAGGTATTTCGTGCGATAATGACCTTGACCTTTGGATTTCAAAAGCAACATGAATCTTGAATGTCATCAGGATTTGAAGTCCAGCAAGTACATGTATAATTTTAAGTTAGAGGCAAGCTCAAATGTACAGTATATAGTGAAAAAGAGACCATGACCTTTTGACCTCAAAATAAATAGGAACCTTCCTCTTTTGAATGTTATCAAAATATGCAAGTCTGACTAGTATGGAAGTTAGAGACCGAACAAACTAACTGTGGACGCCGGCCGCCCGACTGGACGCTAAAAGCCGAGATTTGCTACGCAACTCGGCTAAAAAGGGGGAGGATGTTCGCGACTGTGAATTAATTTTTACTTCTCCAAAAAAATCGTACCACGCGGGGCCTCGATGTCGATTTACTTATTTGATGAATTTGATGGCCTACGTATGAAAACCGCTTTCTTTTCCTGGCATTCTTAGTACGTGGTAAACTCGGTGCCTTCCCAAAAAGTTGTTTTTTTCAACGACTGGATAATATGGAATAGGTTCTCGTCCAATATAGTGGACAAAATTATTTATTTTTGAACGATTAAATCGTATATTGTGCATACATATACAGTAGAAAGACCTTATCAATATTTTATACCAAAGGGAATTTTGATTCTTGCTTGTACTACATTTCTTTATCAAAATAAAAATTAATTTTATCTACTTCTTTGTCACGAGTCAGAGATTCATTTGGAATTAAACCCAGGTGATAGATTAATTATGGGTCTAGTGTAGAACGCGCCCAACCTTTTCCCAGAAAAAAGCATGCCCTATGTTTATTTCGCATATAAAAGATATTGAAGTAAAATAAAAATTCATACACATAAATGATAAATTAAAATGAATTTGTCTTATATTGCATGTTGATGTACTTTTCATGCTAGCATACTTTAATTTGAATAAATCCAATCCTATATGTGTTGATATTGTATCACATTGTTCTAGCTATGTGCAATGAATACGATTTTTCACATGATCACCAGTGTGAGACCGATATTACCCATGTGAGACAACCATGTGAGATTTTTCTGTCTCGCACCGATGTCGCAACATTTCATTGTGACGTCATAAATTTTCTATTGTTTACCTTACAAAGTGAAGTAAATTATTTTGTATTGTTTTCTGATATAGCTTTCTGGTGGACAACCTTTCGGGTTTTTTTAGTTTACATTTTCGTGTAAACCATTTTCGGGTATGCTCTGTTTTGACTATCTAATTAGTTTTCGATTTGAAGCTCAAATGAGGATTTTGATCATTTTGAATTTTCTGGAAGCTCTTGAATTTATGCACTAAGCTGTGGGTAAAATGTGATAAAAACAATCCTTCATTTTTTACTCGTGTAGGGTACGGAAATTCCACCTCTGGAACAAGCTTCGATGTCAAGGACTCGGCAAAGCCTTGTCCTATACTGCGAATCTTGTCCCCTCGGTGGAACTTCCCTAACCCACACTCGTACCAATGAAGGATTCTATTAGTATTTAATTCCATTGAACAAATAAACGACTATTCAGATAAACAGTCGTTATCTGCAGCCACCGTGCTATCCGTGTGCGCTGAGGTGTGACGGATGACTTACATGTAGGTATTCGTACCCTGTCAATCCGTTGTTTGTTTACCGTGTGCTCGACTATCGCCTCCAAGAATTTGACTAGGCAATCCGAGTAAAATTGACATCCCTATTTTCAATACATTTTATTTTTATCTTATTGCATTTTATTTTCTAATTCATTTTTACTACAACACATCATCCATTGTAAATATCCCCGCTGCTGAAACCACTCCCATGGGAATCGCTTGCTTAATGAAAGCTTCGACGTGCATGTATTCTACTTCCATCTGAGGTTCACCAACTCGTGTTTCACCTTGTCCACCTCAATTTAACCCAAATCACATTTTTGACATAGATCATTAACAGAGGATCATCGATAATTATTATGACTATCGTACATTTATATAACGCTTTATCTAATTAAGACAATTACCCTAAAGTGCTTTACATGTAAAACAATAAAAATAAACTAAGACAAAGAACAATAAATACATAGAAAAGATAATACTAAAACTGAGGTGGGTGGGTTGGTTGTTTTTTTAAAACTGTATGACAGATTAAATTTTACTAAGAAATCATTTCGACCAAAAATCCACCGGCACTAGATCGTTTGAAAATGGCGTTCAGATCCCGAGGTATACATATATCGGGACGTTTCGCGAGGAAATAGACACTACCGATGTAAAAAGTCTTAAGTTGACGCGGCCACCAGGATCGAGAATGAAACCCGGGTGATGTAGTTACGAATCTAGTGATTTAACAACTGAATGTTTAAAATAATCCACTGTATCAACACTAGTATAATTCACAAAACACTTAAAGATGGAATTTCATATTTATGTCTCCCGAGTGATTCGATACACGAGAACGTATGGTGAATTTTTAAATTGAGACAGGCTACTGACAAATAGGTTGATGCTACGGGGGATTTAACAGTCTCGTTTAAAGTCAGCATTTCGGTTGGTTGTTGTTTAATGTTCCACTCGAGATTTTTCACTCGTATGAACATGTCACCATTGTCGGTGAAGGGCCGCAAACTCCAGGCCTATGTTCGGCGCTTACGGCCTTTGAGCAGGGAGGGATCTTTATCGTGCCACACCTGTTGTGACAAGGGGCCTTGGTGTGATGATGTCTCATCCGAAGAACCGCCCCATTTAGTCGCCTCTTATGACAAGCAAGGGATACTGAGAACCTATTCTAATCCGGATCCCCCATTGTCGTTATAAAATATGATATTATTATAATGGCTTAATTTGCTGATACCAATTACACGCTGTTTTTGGCTATAATTAGCTCTAAAACTTCATAGTTATTTCAGATTTCAAAGATTTCGGTTGAGCATCATTGAAGAAACATTATTTGTCGAAATGCGCATCTGGTGCATCAAAATTGGTACCATATAAGTTTTACATGTACCTATCTTACGTGTTTCATACTAATTGTTAGGTGGATCTTTACATACTGATTTTTACTACGGATTACTCCGTTTACCTGATCAAGATGTAGGGCTCACGGCGGGAGTGACCGGTCAACAGGAAATGCTTACTCCTCCTGGCCACTCGATACCACCTCTGGTGTGTCCAGGGGTCCGTGTTTCCTCCCCTCGTGATTTTGTATTCTTTATAGAGTTCTGAGATTATTCGCCATTTATTCAATTCACTTTTTCATTTGATGACTGTGTTTAAATGAAACATTTTGTATGCAATATAGCATATTGATGAGGTCAATCCAATATTTTATATATTGTATTGCACTATCAGAAAAACAATTGTAACGTAATTTTAAAAAAAATCATGTAAACTAATTAAAAGAGCTTGTGCCTCTCTTTCGATGGTGAAATCATCAATGTAGTGCCGTGTGAATGTTAATGAAAGGTGAAAAGAACGAACAGTCATATGTTAAACTTACTGACAACAATGTCGGTTAAGAAATTTATTTTAATTTTATGTTTAAAGAAAAACTTAAATCTTATATAATAAAATCTGACAGGCCTTCGTCACAATATCACATGACAGAGGCATATGCAAAATAATTTCTCAGCAGTCTTACTGAAAAATATCGTTACATGGAGAATTGTACTCTGTTGAGGGTAATATCTTCCGCTTTTATTGTTGATTGTAATATTACATTTACAATGGAATTGGACACGAGTTCAAAACTTAAAACGTTTTTTCACAATCTATTGTTGACGTAATTTTCATTGAAAATAGCAACAAAGTTTGAAAGGAACCTGAGGATTTCCGCTACAATAATGTCATAAGTACACATGTAATAACGCGATTCCCCCCCGAGCGTAGATGGCCTCATGCATTAGAAAGTAAAAGTGGGTAATGAAACAACATCACCCCAGTTTGTAATTACGATATAACCATAACTCTTTTATGAGCAATATGTATAATTCATAGGAGTCCATCGCACTTTTCGCCTCTACTACTGGAGTTTGTGGTATGATTGACATCAATAATGCAGGCTGCTTACAGAATAATGGCACATTTATTCATATGTACGAGGCGTAGAATTATACTTATGCTATAATATGGATATTGACTAATACCTTATGCAGGAATTCTTCGTGATATAACTCATTATGAGGGGAAACTCAACCAAATCACGGCATGTGAAATTAAGGGACACGGTGAGAATGGTAGCATGATATCCTTCATGTTCTCGTAAGTAGTAACATAAATACAGACAATATAAAACAAGACCTGGCTGAAATGCAAGGAATAAACAGGAACAAGTGTTTAGCAACTCCGTCACACCATGTTGATAAACACACTCTAAATCACTACTTGCAATTTGCAAATCTTGGTGTACTAGAATTTCAAATACTCACTCGAAAGGATCCAGTCAGGGTAACAAACATAAAAAAAACCCTATTAGTCTGGATGTGGTGTAAGTCTTTACAAAAACGCTCACCCATAATCGTTCTAGATTGTCACCTAAGGCAATGTTTCTCAATGCCTTTAATATCTGTATATAGGCGTAAACATTCAATAGACCGACGCACTTGTATGATGCATGTGTTGTTACGCATTTTGAACAAAACATTTATTTCTGACAACAATTAAACGTCATTGATGCATGATACATGTATTTGAATTACAGAAATGGAAATCCAAAGATAGAGCTAGATGTACATTTCTATATGTCGTTAAAACAGGTAGTACTTGTTCCATCACCAGACGGTTGACGACATTGGGGTGTCTTGTTGCAGTAGATGTTACATATTAAACAATCAGACCGGTTACCGGAAACATATTAGCATGAAGCAGGAATGTACAATTTTTGGATTTCATTTCCGAATTAATAGACTGCTGGTATATAATGAGTAATGTGTGTATTTCCCTGTAAGAATTGCAAGTGTAAACGTTAAACAAGCATGCGACTTAATTTTGTCTACACCATTCACAAGAATTTCTCTATCTTGTAACAAAATACGCGTCTGTCAAACATTTTATGAAAAAATCACCTGTGCGTAGGAGGGTTTGAATTTTTGTCCACTTTTGATACTGGCATGGAAATGTTAATAACGGTAAATTGATATCATCTTAATCTCTTCCAGAAAATTATTTAGTTTTTTATAGAAAAGTTTAACTTATTTTCATGAAGTGAACACGCATAACTTTCTGATATATTATGTTTATATGATAAGACGTTCCCGAAACTTTTATGTTGGAAAAAAGTGAGCATTTTTGTACCGTTTTCCCTGCAGCAAAAATAAAAAGGAGAGGAGACATGGTTTATACGATTCCTCCATGTGTAAAGCTTAAAAACAATCAATGGTAGAAAATGAAAGCGGCTCCAGTGCACCTGGTTTGACATCTTTGAACAGAAAAACAACCATCAAAAGTAACTTACAGTGGGAGGATGATGACAGACAATAAAATGCTTATATTTGTTGGTGTTTCTTTACAAGATATGGCGTAAAACTAGTGGTAAATATCACCATGGTTTTACCACACAAGAACAATTACAATCCCGAAAATTGCTCATGGATGTTTACAATTTAGGGACAAATTAGACTTTACCATATTTAGCTTTTTGTGAAATAGTTTCTACATGAATTGTCATTACTGAAATCATGAGTCCTTTTTTTAAATCTATTTTTATTCTTTCATTCTAACCCAAAGCCGGATTTTCAAAATGTTGAATTTCAATGCAATAAATGATATAACCAAAACTCCCAGTGAACCTCCCTATGTACTTACATGATATTTGTAATTATATAACATATAGATATATATCTCCAATGTGTTTGCATTTAACATCTTAAACAATAGTGATGATAGCCATTTCTTCATAAATGTGAATATCTTGAGAAATAAAGCACGTCTATTGTAACGGCTGGGAATTCCACAGAAATGAAAGTAGAATGTGAATGTAAAAGTCAAATCTAGATGAGGGTATGAACTGCAACGCTTCACGCCGGTATACTTCATGAAACGTTACAGTGCACACTCTCATAATTTACAAAAATGAAATTAATCGATTTCTTAAATGTATATGATGGATTTACATAAAGGAAACACATCCATGACAAAGATCTTCTTTGTCCGGAATTTTTGCGTCTGTAAAACCCTAAAAGAACTTGCATTGTCTACGCTGTATTCTGTTGTGTTATATAACAACTCTCCACCAATTGGTGCAACTGTAGTTCTGTGCACGGCGCCCAGAACCCTTTACCCTTATATGCACTGTATCATGTTATCGTCTGCTGCGACACAGGACATCGGTTTTTAATGTCTCATCTGAACGAACCCGACTTTCACTTCTTTTATTTGGCAAAAGGGGGCAGTCGCTACCTATTTTAGCGATTCGAGTCGTGATTTGGGGGTCGAATTGCTCGCACACACCAAGCGCTCCACCGACTGAGTTACCGCGGTGGTCGACTAGATTTTAATCAGATATGACATCCATTCTTGAAAACATTATTTAGCTGAAGGAAAACGTTTTCAGTTCACAGAGAAAATCGCCTTAAGTGGTTCATCAGAATTTTACAAATAAATGAAAATAAAGTTCAACAGTTGCCTCCTGAAGTAATACGCCATTAACAAGCAGGAGCTGAGGAAATCTATATTTTGATTTAGTGATGTGCGTTTTATTTGATATATTGTATTTCCTTCCCTGGTGTTTAGTTTGAGATTTCGTGATTAGTATGTGGCGATATCACATTAGAACAATGTCATTCAATTCTGATACCTTTCCTTTATAGACCGTCTAAGGCCTCTTGGGTTGATTGCATATGGATAATTGTAAAAGACCAGCTTCTCGTGGCACAGGCTGAATGAAAACAGTATCCGAGTGAGACAACTTATACAGAATCACTATACGTTTGTACCTTCCCGCGAATATCACAGGCAAGTAGAACCCATGTCATTGATAGTTAAGTTTTAAAAATACAAAAGAACATGAACTGCGATGCTTTCATCCAGCATACTTCATGAAGCGCGTTAGCGCCTCATGAAAAGTATGCTGGCGTGAAACGATGCTGTTCATAATACTGAGATAAGATTATATTCTTTGATTCCTTCTAGGTCGTGGAAAACACTGTAGTCAAGTTCATGGCAAACACTGTATATACACTCATAGAAAACACTGTATATACACTCATAGAAAACACTGTAGTCAAGCTCATGGAAAACACTGTAGTCAAGCTCATGGAAAACACTGTAGTCAAGCTCATGGAAAACACTGTAGTCAAGTTCATGGAAAACACTGTATATACACTCATAGAAAACACTGTATATACACTCATAGAAAACACTGTAGTCAAGCTCATGAAAAACACTGTAGTCAAGCTCATGGAAAACACTGTAGTCAAGCTCATGGAAAACACCGTAGTTACACTCATGGAAAACACTGTAGTCAAGCTCATGGAAAACACCGTAGTTACACTCATGGAAAACACTGTAGTCAAGCTCATGGAAAACACTGTAGTCAAGCTCATGGAAAACACTGTAGTTACACTCATGGAAAATACTGTAGTCAAGCTCATGGCAAACATTGTAGTCAAACTCACGGAAAACACTGTAGGAAAGCTCATGGAAAACACTGCAGTCAAGCTCATGGGAAACACTGTAGTTACACTCATGCAAAACACTGTAGTCAAGCTTACGAAAAACACTGTAGGTAAGCTCATGGAAAACACTGTAGTCAAGCTCATGGAAAACACTGTAGTCAAGCTCATGGAAAATACTGTAGTCAAACTCATGGAAAACACTGTAGGAAGCTCATGGAAAACACTGTAGTCAAGCTCATGGAAAACACTAGTTACACTCATGGAAAACACTGTAGTCAAGCTCATGGAAAATACTGTAGTCAAACTCACGGAAAATACTGTAGTCAAGCTCACGAAAAACACTGTAGTCAAGCTGATGAAAAACACTGTAGTTACACTCATGGAAAACACTAGTTACACTCATGGAAAACACTGTAGGAAGCTCATGGAAAACACTGTAGTCAAGCTCACGAAAAACACTGTAGTCAAGCTCACGAAAAACACTGTAGTCAAGCTGATGAAAAACACTATAGTTACACTCATGGAAAACACTGTAGTCAAGCTCACGGAAAACACTGTAGTCAAGCTGATGAAAAACACTGTAGTCAAGCTCATGGAAAACACTGTTGTCAAGCTCATGGAAAACACAGTAGTAAAACTCACGGAAAACACTGCAGTCAAGCTCACGGAAAACACTGTAGTCAAGCTCATGAAAAACACTGTAGTCAAGCTCATGAAAAACACTGTAGTCAAGCTCATGGGAAACACTGAATAGACATCGTGTGTATGTTAACTAAACTTAACATTTTACGTCAATTGACACTCAATATTTTAACTCATCAAAACAAATCCTCAAAACTAGTGACTTGTATTATGTTTGGATCCCAAAAAAAAGCAAGATATTAATTCGGTTCCTAAATATGCTTTATTTTCTACATCAACATATTCCACAAGTTCTGAGATGGTCATCATGTTCTCAAATAGTAGATAATTTCCCTTTAAACATAAAATGGGTAGTACATACATGTATATGTGCAAGAGATGTACATATAATGTACCACATAAAGCACATTCTCCTAACTCTAACTTCATGCATGCAAAAGCAAGTTCAACACGTTAATTCATGCGCAATCATTGGCTAGAGTTCCCTCTTCGGGGACCTCCGTGGCCGAGTGGTTCGAGCATCGCCTTCAAAATCACGGCCTCTCACCTCTGGTCGGCGCGGGTTTGAAACCCGCTCGCGCTGGTAAGTTTACTTTCGGAAGGTCAGTGGTCTCTTCCCAGATACATTGTATCTGGGTTCTCTCTTCCACCAATAAAAACTGGGCCCCACCAGATAACTGACAAATTGTTCAGTATGGCGGAAAATATCAATCAATCAATCTTCTCTCTTCTGTCAAAAATACATATTTTCATAACTTATGTGTTAAAACAACTCTCATCAAAATTGGCATCTGTTATTCTTCAAAGGATAATGATTGTTACAAGAACAATTTTGGCAACATAAACATTTGAAATATATACCTCGTTGTGTTTGGAGGGTTTACGTCCCATTCGAGAATTGTTTTTTACGAATTAAGTGACGTCATCAGCTTTATATGAAGTGCCGCAAATTTTGCCTTCTGCATGGCATGGCGCCCAAGGCCGTAGGAGTGGGTTTTGTATCATTCCAACGCTTGACACACCAACCCGTGTTTGAGGTCATATACGTAAAAACGTGACTTTCAGTTTTAATGCCGGGGGTGGGGGGGGGGGGGGGGTGGCGAAGGAACGATCACTACTTACAGTAGACGTCTTCGTTTGAGATTGCAAAGTGAACGCCCTTACAAATAGGCTGTATTCATACATTTAGCGATTAGTTGTTTTTAAAAGTTAATTTATTAATATTTTACTCCGATAGGGACATCAATTGCATATATAATGACTTGGATTTTTGCAGCCATGCATATGATTTCTAGAGTCAGTCATATTTCACGTTTGCTTGAAGAAGACAACTATTATATGTAAGACACTATCACATCGTAGCATGGTGTTATTACATAATTTCGCTAAGTGTTCGACAGACAGTTTATGAGACTTATTTAAACCCACTCAAACACCTTTACAGGGTTCTAGTTAAGTATCCATTTCTAAGCATACAACTCTCAACATTATACAGCGCAATTTAAAGAGAAATGCAAATTATCTTCGAAATTGAAAATCGATTCACGGAAAAACGTACATTCATGTTGTCCTAATGCAATGTCTGACAAAAATCAGACTAAAACTGCATCAGTGTATGATTTTGAAACGAGTTAACACATTAATCTATTATTCACAAAAAAGACCATATTTTGTTCAATATACATAATTGTGTATCTGTTAAATATCATCCTCAAGTGTGCAAATCATCTTTGGAATCGGACAGATACTGTAGGGGTAGCTTTCTAATAGTTCCTGTAGAACACCAACACGAAGCCATAACGCTACATTTACCACGTGTTTGGGGGTGTTGCTACAACGCAGAACGGAAAATGGAACAGAATTGAAGAATTAGAATGATTAATGTAGATAAGATAACGCCAAAACATCGAGGGGAAATGATTCATTTTTATTAAAATCTACGATTTGGATATCGTTTACAATCGATGAAACTACTCTTAAAATTTTACATCATAAATTGATTAAGCTAATTAAGTTAAACGTTTGTATAAGAATTCACAAAGCGTTTTACAAGAATTCTGAAATTTCGGCATTGACAGAGGTGTTAGCAAGCAGTGACACCTATGGGTAGAGAATGAAAAGAACACGCGTGGTTTATGTACCCCCCCCCCCCCCCCCCCCCCCCCTCGTGGCAAAACGTTATTAACGCATTTATTTACACATAACACTGTGTATATGTCTGTACAGGGAGTGTGATATGTTTAAAACAACAAGATAATTATTAATTATCTTATTCAGTCAACAAGTTAAACATCTTGTTTTTGATTTAGTATTTTTTAACTAGCAGAGAATTAGTGACCGCAGCATTCCAATCCTAGATAGGGAGGACTTCTAGCAGTTCATTTCTAAACTAAATACGTGTATAGCTTAATTTTAGATTAATAATGAGATGACTTTTAATTCCATTCAAGCATGAATTCTGTATTAGCCTTTTAGCTATTTCATATATTAGGAAATAAATCTGATCTGTTAATTCCTCTTACTATGGGTCGTAATCTTCACTCTAGTTTACATTAAGTCTGTTTTAGTCTTCTTTCCCGTTGTATCTCTTCAGTTCCAACACTGATCCGCAGGATATCGGTAAATGTACGAACTTTCATATAGATTCATCCCAAATGAGACAAATCCTTTTTCCACACCAGACTCGATCGCTTTGATATTTGATGTGATACATAAATGTAATTTATATGATTATATAATTGCACCAGGTGTAGAACTAAATTCAAATTCAATTATCTTAAACATATCTAGTTCGATTAAAAGCACGGTCGATTTAAATAGGTTACGTTTGGGGAAAATTGTTCAAAAATTTATTTTATCTTTTATAATGTTGTTTACAGGAGGGGGGTTGGGTTACATTTTATTCATTGGATAGGCTCATAAAATATTTTCTTAAGGTAGCAGCGATAATAAAGTAATACAATTTGAAAGGGGTTCAATTATAATTTAAGTCTTTTTCAGTATGTCTATCTTATTTTTCTTCTTCATTTGTGAAACAACATACTGCCACAATCGGGGGGGGGGGGGGGGGGGGGGTGACAAAGCCGGGGAAAAGGATGATACCAACAGGCGCTTGCTTAATAGTTTTATTAAAACTTACTATGCAAAATATTAAGCAAGCGCCTGTTTGTAAATTCATCCACAAAATCCACCGTTTTAAAATACATGACAAGAGTACCGTTTGAAGAGTACCACAAACGGTACAATATACGCCCGTCGGACAGTGAAATTCAACCTGGAAGCATATTGTGCACTCTGAATTGATTGATACAACAAACATTCTGAATAGAAAAGCCTTAAAGTGGGCCATGGTGCACCAGTCCATCTGACACGTGAACTGATTATGTATTTCTCCGAGAGTGAGGTTGAAACAAAATGTTGGTGTAATATCGGTCTATGATGATAAAAAGTCCAGGAAACCATTTGATATACTTTTAGCCCTTAAGCAGGGCATGGTGCACCAATTAAGTTGAAATGTGAATTGATTATATATTTCTCTGAAAGGGAGGTTGTGACTAAATTTCAGAGCAATACCTGTGAACATACCAAAAACAATCTGGAAAACTGTTTAACCTACTTCTACCCCTAAAGTGCTGTAGATCATTGTGCGCCAATCCAGCTGAAATGTTAACTGCACTTGTCTTCCTCCGAGAGGAAGCCTTTGACTAAATATCAGGGCAATATCTGTATCCATAATGAAAACACGCCCGGAAAACTGTGACCTATTTTTAGCTGAGAAGTGGGTCATGTATGGAAAAATCCAGCTGAAATGCAAACTAAACTTGTATTCCTGCAAGAGGAAGCCTTTGACTAAATTTCAGGACAATATCTGTATCCATAATGAAAAAAAGCCCGAAAAACTATTTGACCTACTTTAAGTCCTAATGTAGGTCACGGACGGACAGACCAATCTAGCTGAAATGTAAACTGAAATTGTATTCCTTTAAAAGGAAGCTTATGTGTAAATTTCAGGGCAATATCTGTATCTGTAAGAAAAAAAGTCCGAAAAACTGTTTGACCTACTTATAACCCTAAAGTTGGTCAAGGATGGACCGATCCAGCTGAAATGCAAACTCACTTTTACAATTCTTGAGGGAGATAGTGTGACTAAATTTCGAAGTTGTACATGCATCTGTTAAGGAAAAAAGTCCGGAAAACATGACCCGGGACGAACGGACAGCCGGACAGACGCACGGACAGCGCCATAACATAATACGTCCCGTCTAATGACGAGCGTGTAATAATGCATTAGTATGAGGTATTAGATTTAATATGAAAGGTGGATTCTGAGGATGACTTCCTTTTCACTCTGTAATTTCTACTTCCCTTGTTCATAATGATCCTTTTGATTTTACAAAATGCTGAACATTATTGCATAAAATATTTTCCGTTCTGTTCCGTCTTCCGTTCCGTTTTCCGTTCCGCGTTTTAGCAACACCCCGTGTTTTGTCCACAAGAAACATTTGCTATTTTAGTGTATTTTATTTCTGAAGTGTACCTTCTTTTATTTAAAGGGGCATGTACACGATTTGACCAGAAAAAGTCCCTTCTCCTTTAATTATTTTTTTCTTCATTTTTAATGTTTATAATGATTAATTAAGGTACATGTGTAAAACTTATACGGTACCAATTTTGATGCACCAGATGCGCATTTCGACAAATAATATCTCTTCAGTGATGCTCAACCGAAATGTTTGAAATCCGAAATAACTATGAAGTTTTAGAGCTAAATATAGCCAAAAACAGCGTGCCAAACAAGTGGAGCCAAATTCGTCCAAGGATAAGAGCTATGCATGAGGGAGATGTATTTGTAATGGTCAGCAAAAAAATTGACTGTCAGTTGTCGAGAGCAATTCTTTATGTAAACAAGGCTCGTGTTATGTTTTGTTTACATAGGTTAAACATAATTGGAAAAGTATCGTTTAAAGGGACTGATTCACGATTTTCGTCCAAATTTTGTTTTTCACTTTAAATTATGAAAATCTACAGTCTAATATGTTTCGAAACTTTCTAAAAAAAATCCAGGTTATTCATTATGACAGAAGCTCATTATAGAGAGTTTATTATTTGTTTTGAAAACAATAATCGGGGTGTGTTATCGTATACGGGGTTTTCAAAATAAATGGATTCTGATCCAAGTTTATTATATTTATCACATCTCTCAAGTATACTTTAAAATGTGTCATTTAAAATTTGTCATTATACAAAATAATTATGTTTTAAATGACATGATTAATGTTTCATTTGTTTGTTTACATAAAAAGACTCGAGTCTTTGTTTACATAACACAGAATCAAAGCTAACATATTGCTTTTATCCTTGCATTCAGACAGTCCAAATTTTGGTTGTCAACATGAAATGAGCTATATTTTTCATTTTTGACATCAAAATTGAAAAACATTTCTTTCAAAAAACGTGAACCAGTCCATTTAAAGCATATTTTTTTCTTAACAATACCGTGAGGATCCCGCTTAGAATAGGTCCTCAGTACCTCTTACTTGTCGTAAGAGGCGACTAAATGGGGCGGTCCTGCGGATGAGACCGCAAAAACTGAGACCCTGTGTCACAGCAGGTATGAAAGATCCCTCCCTGCCGTAAGCGCCGAGCATAGGCCTAAATTTTGCAGTCCTTAACCGGCAATTGTGACGTCTCCATATGACTGAAAATTCTCGAGAGGGACGTTAAACAATATACAACCAATCTTTTCAATTTACAAGTTCAATCTGAACACAATTACGGAATTTCTAGTGTTTGGCAGGTCTCATTTTGTTTAAGTTTAAACATGATATTTTCAATTAAGCAAAATATATGTAAACAAAAATATGGCACGTACCTTGTTTACATAACAAATAAGTGCTGTATCTCATCTGAATCTCAGCAAATGACATTCAAATTTTGCTGACCATTAGAAATACCTTAGTGAAACATTGTACATTGTAAACATTTAAAAATGCAAAAATAAAATTTGAAAATTTTCGGTTCAAATCGTGCCCATGTCCCTTCAATGCAAACGTTTTCTTAAATTAACAAAATATGAATGCCAATTTTTTCTTTGATGCTAATGATTACATGGTTCATTTTGATTTCTTTTTTCACCTAGAACAAAACATCAAACCACATTTGCGTCATGGGATAGGGATAATCCCTAACTAACGATTTTGAGGGTCTAACGTCGAGCGAACTGGACACTGATATAGGAAAACGGTTTCGGTCACTCTCAAAGTTCACAAGTTCGCGCAATTTTACATCAATTCGTGCCATTATATGTTCAATAACCCTCTGTTATTGATCTTAACTGCGTGTAATAAAGTATGTACTTGTGATATATGTGGAGTGCAGAGATTGTTAAGCAATTGTTTGTGTTTCGCATTGTATTATGGACATTTAAAAAACAAATGCATACTGAATTTCACATGTTACTTCCTTTAGGTTGTAATTACAGGTGCCTATTCATGTTTCTCTGTGTTATATCATCCTAATTCAATTGCTAACGTGTGTGGGAAGATTTGTCACTTAGTTATGCTCCTCCTCGAGCAGAGGGAGCAGTCGTTTCTTACTGTACGTGCATTCTCTAACAAGCAACATCAACTGACCATATTCGTATCGCTTTAAATTTTGAGCTGGAAATATGGTTATAAATCTGCTAGGTGTCTGTCTCTCTGTGATGGTCATCTACTTTTGTGTAAAATATTAAAGCTTTACGTTGAACTTTCCAGTTTATTGTGTCACAATACAGCATAGTAAAATCAGAGATTGAAGGTTATGACCCTGACCTTTGATCTCATGATTGATTGATTGTATGTTGTTTAACGTCCCTCTCAAGAATACTTCACTCATATGGAGACGTCACCACTGACGGTGAAGGGCTGCAAATTTTAGGCCTATACTCGGCTCTTACGGCCTTTGAGCAGGGAGGGATCTTTATCGTGCCACACCTGCTGTAACACGGGACCTCGGTTTTTGCGGTCTCATTCGAAGGACCGCCCCATTTAGTCGTCTCTTACGACAAGCAAGGGATACTGAGGACCTATTCTAACCCGGATCCCCACGGGATTTGGCCTCATGACTTCGAAAGATATTGGCATCTTCCTTTAATGGGGTTCAAGCCCAGTATTCCGACGGTCCGATAGTCCGACGGGCCGGTAGTCCGACGGTCCGGTAGTCCGACGGTCCGATAGTCCGACATGTTGACCATCACCAAAAATGTTAATTAATAGAGTTAAAATTTATTCATGTCAGCCATTATTTTAAGGAAATTACCAGAAACCGCCAAAATCGACACGGCCTGATTATTAATCAGACAATCAATTTCTGACCAAAATCATTCAAGTGAGAACTTACGGCGGCGTAGAAAGGCCATATAGAAATATATTATTCGTTCGGACGAATTAGCTATTTGTTCGGACAAATTAGCAATTTGTTCCGACGAATTAGCTATTTATTCGGACAAATTAGTAATTAGTTCGGACGAATTAGCTATTTTTTTTCAGACGAATTAGCAATTTGTTCGGACGAATTTGTTATAAGCTATAAGGCAACGCCCATGCCGTAGTCAAATACCGTAAAGTGTTGGTAGGAGAGCACAAAACTTAGATTGGGGCACATGCTAAAATGGGATTCAATTCCAAAATTTTCCACATAAACGTCATGAAGATGGCGACGGTAACCTACATAATCACCCCAACCCCTGAAATAACAAGCTAAAAACGGTAGGAATCCCTACACCCTGCTCAGTCTTTAAAGTTTGAAGTAGGCCTCAAGTCTCTCCCCCCCCCCCCCCTCCCCCCATCCACGGGCAAAAGTTTATTAAATGAAAAAATTTCTGTATAACGGGGCATAACACAATCGATAAGGAAATCAATTTTTGTATGGGACGACAATAATGCAATTATGCGCCAATCAGAGCCTATCTAACTTTTTCAACGCAAATCTGTATATCCGAATTTTATACCAATTTTATGGTATACCTTTCTTTATAGCAAATAACAATTTTTGAACAGAAATTTCTTGCACTAGAATTAAGGGGAGGATGTTATCAAACAACATTTGATATAAAGATGAAGATCTCGTTTGGGGTCCCAGAAGTGTAAGGAGGGGGCACATACATACTCTTGTCCCCACTCCCTACTTTTGAAAGTGTTAAGGGGACACGAGCAGGCGCGTGGCATCGTTTTTGAAAGGGGAAAGCTGGGGGCCAGCCAGAAAGGATTGGTGGGGGGGGGGGGGGGCAGCCGAACCAAAAAGAGTTTTAACATGTAAAAAAGAAGAAAGGGAAGTTTTTTTAAAAAGTGGGGAAGGGATCAGCCCCCCCCCCCTTCCTCTGTTGCTACGTCCCTGACGAGTATCCGCTGTCAGCCCTCCCTACAAGCCTATAGATATCTGTATATATATGTATATCTACATAGCTCTCTATAAGAACACGATGAAAATGTTCCTTAAATTCAGCATACATACAGACAGACAGACATACATACAGACACACACACAGCGAGTAGGAATGAATGAACACACGGGTGATGGAAAAAGGAACTGAGCGTAATCAACCGTGGGCTTCCGACGATGCCGAAATATATACATGTAGATGTAGGTGGGTACCTGTAAAGTGCGAAACGAAACGAAATCTACCGAAACGAAAACCCACCGAAATGAAACGATACAGATATAAATAAAATTCGCTTCTCCTTTGATGTAGGCTTTCAGCTTGACTGATACACAGTTTTAAAAGCTGGAAAGGGGGGAGGTGGTGAGTAAGCAAAATGTACATATCCGAAGTTGATTAAATAACATGTGCAATTAGTTTCAGATCAATAAATTTCAGAACGGAGAGTTACAGTCTTAGAGGTCTGGCGAAACACACTAAACAAGGGGTGGGGTCGCTGGCGTTGGATCCGCCTTTGGGTATAGATACATTGTTTTAAGAAACTGGTGTCTGAGAAATTTGAAAGCAGGAAGAGCTCTTATCCTTTTATTTTATCTCTAACTGCTGAGGTGCGAGTACTTTCAATAATGGAAAAAGTTAGATAGTATACCATATTATATGAATGCAATTCGGTAAAAGATATATACATGTGTTATCAAAAATTATTATTGATATGTAGTGAGTCTAAATATAACTCTATACATTTGTTTTGTTGCTAGGACGGGGAATTGAAAACGGGACGGAAAACAGAATTTTTTATGCAATAATATCAGGAGGTGGTCAGCATTTTGTAAACTCAAAAGGCTTATGAACAAGGGAAGCAGAAATTACAAAGAGAACGGGAAGACATACTCAGAATCCACCGTTTGATATACTACATACAAATACACAATTTCCACATGTATACATAGATTTGTCTTTAGAGCAAAAAATACTGAAACGTGTATTTATGCCGAACTGTAACCCCCTGTTCTGAAATTTATGGATCCGAAACTAATTGCACAGGGTATTCAATCAACTTCTGATATGAACTTTGTGCTTACTCACCCTCTTCCAACTTTTAAAACTTTGTATCTGTCAAGCCGAAAGCTTACCACAATGGGGAGGCGAATTTTATTTATATGTGGTAACTTTAACTTTAATTATTATAATTAATAGAGTTCAGTTATACACCACTTTTAATTATTATAATTAATAGAGTTCGGTTATACAATGTTTCGTCTCGTTTCGGTGGATTACGTTTCGGTAGATTTCGTTTCGTTTCGCACTTTACAGGTACCCGATGTAGGTCGAACCCGTTCAAAGTTTTCCCACTGTGCGATGTTTTGCTCTTGTGACGTAAAAAATCACTCTGGCACACGGCACTTAATCCTGTTTTCTGCTGCCTATTACATAGCGATCTCTTATATGTGGCCACAAATTATCGGAGTTTCGGACTATCGGAGTGTCGGACTATCGGACCGTCGGACTACCGGACCGTCGGACTATCGGACCGTCGGAATACTGGGCGGTCACCCAAAAAGGCACCACGGATAGACAGACTGACGTACATGTACAAGTGTTTTTCTTCTTTAATCATTAACTACCTTTGCATAAATCATAAAAGGTGTTAGTTGAAAACTTTTAACCTTATCAGGTCAAAATGAAAAAAGCGAAGTCACAAATTGAAGGATTGTTATGACAAATGACCCTTGACCTCAATGTGTAGATGACTTCTTGTAAAGGTAAACTACTTTTGAATAAAATTTGAAAGTTGTATATTGAAAATTATTCCAAGACTCCCGTGGGGATCCGGGTTAGAATACTAGTAGGTTCTAAGTACCCCTTGCTTGTCTTAAGAGGCGACAAAATGGGACGGTCCTGCGGATGAGACCGCAAAAACCGAGGTCCCGTGTCACAGCAGGTGTGGCACGGTAAAGATCCCTCCCTGCTCAAAGGCCGTAAGCGCCGATGATGAACCTCAATTTTGCAGCTCTTCACCGGCTATAGGCTAATGACGTCTCCATTTCAGTGAAAGATTCTCAACCGGGACATCAAGCAATATACAACCATCCAACTATTCATGATATCATGTCACAACGGAAGTGAAAACCAACAAACGCATGTGTGATTCCTGTACACCTTCCTCGATTTTATTTCAGTGTCCTAATTCATAATTGTTTTCCCCTAATTGTTACCTCTATATAGAACTTGAAATTCTTACGATGAAAATTGTTCGAGTTATCGTGTTACGATAGATATACATACAGACATATCAATATAAGTAAAAGATTCTCGAGAGGGATGTTAAACAATATACAATCAATCAATCATACAGACATCCTACAGACAAAATAATATCACCCCAAAATTTATAGGTATTTTTCTCTTCTGATAAAGTATGTCTACAAAATTTGTAAAACGTTACTGTGAAAAGGGTTCGGGTTGTGACGTCACAACAAGTGCTGACAGATAGACGAACAAAGTGATTCCTTCTGTAGGAAATTCTTTAGCGTGCCACAGAAATTCGATTACACTTTCACGTTCATATGACAGGTTTCCTGGTCAAACCCGCCACTTGAAGGTCAATTTCTAACGCCTTCTGCTCTTAGACTGATCAAGCGACACTAGATATTGATGCGGCTAAATTTTAACAAATCTTATGCAGAAAACTTTGTTCATTATCAGAAAATATGGATTTACGTGCATATTGCATGTAGACTGGTGATTTAGCTTTGGTGATTTAGAGTTATGCCAGATAGATCCAAGGTTACACCTCTTACACAAGCAATCAGACAATAAGATAATACAGAAACCGTTATTGACTTTAATATAGAAAGACGAATCGGTGGCACCCGCTATCCCTATATTTCTGGGTTTTTTTTTACAGTTCTTGATCAACGAAACCATACAATGGCAAACATTTTTATTTATTTTTTTCTCTACATGATACAAAAAATTGTCATGTCGAACAATAGGTCAATGACAAAGTAGTAGATAAGTCGATCAATATCAAGGATTTGTTTTTACAACGAAATTTTATCTCGTAATATAGAGATAGTTATCGACAAGGGGGGGGGGAAATGCTTGATACTGATTAGCCATCTGGGGGCAAGTATCCGGTTTATTATTATTTAAAATGCGAGATTCAAAATAATAATCTCGTATAATATCGTGAGAGAGAAAAAACAAATAATTGATCCTGTGTATCAACTCGTATAAGGATTTTGTTTAAAAACACGAGATCGTATCTCGTTAAAACGAAATAACAAGTTGGTTATAAAGGACTGCATTATGTGAACCACAGGCATTTATTTCTAACAGAAACTTAGTATTCAAGGTTGAAGCCCCCCCCCCCCCCCCTCTCGTTTATTTTTGTTTTTAAAACAAAAGGTCAGGAGTTTGCCATTTCTTGGTCTTCAACACCCCACCCTTTTTCATGGACGGAAAGGGTACAGACAGGTCGCAACCACCACCGCCCTTTGAAAATTTTCTTCATCCGCTACTGAGGGATAAAATTTTAGCAACAAACTATTGATGCTTACAAGCTGTCGTTTTTCATTCCTAAAGCTCACAAAATTGATGGTGTCCATTTTAGGATATGAACAACAATATACATTACTTCCGTTGTTGATCATCCCGTGAGGATAAGGGTTAGAATAGGTCCTCAGTACCCCTTGTTTGTCGTTAGAGGCGATTAAATGGGACCGTCCGCAAAAACGAGGTCATGTGAGACGACAGGTGCGTCATGATAAAGATCCCTCCCTGCTAAAAGGCCGTAAGCGCCTGGCATAGGCCTAGATTTTGCAGCCCTTCACCGGCAAAGGTGGCGTCTCCATATGAATGAAAAATTCTTGAGTGGGACGTTAAACAATATACAACCAACGGTTGAATCAACCTTTGTTGAGCGTTGCGGAGGTGTATATGTTGTCAAGTAAAGTTCTATGTAAAATTGAATAAATTAAACTCCATACCTTAAAACGTTTTTATTAGGAACACTAAAAACTATTAAAATACTTTTTTTAAAATTCTCTTGATAATGAAACATTGCTAATTCAGACAAACAAGCAAAGCAAGATAACTTTTCTCCTTATGTGCACGGTCACGCAGCCGGTCTTTTGACATCGCTCGGCTTTTTCCGTCAAAATTTTTCTCGACTTGACGGAAAAGGCCGAGCGATGTTCCGATTTGCTCCGTACACTTGTGCATGCGCAAGCAGACGTTTCCCCATTGCATCCGGTCTAACTTATTTATATGTTCATTGCATGGACCCTAAGGGTCCACACAATAATCTTGTATTTACTTGAGAAAAGATTCTTGCCAGTCGCCTTTCGAAAATGCATGTTTAAGTTGATAAAAATGATTGTCGAACTATCGTTTTCCCAATGTATACAAGTATATGCCGAAGAGGAAGTCGGCTGCTACCTTTCCTCAACATACGTAAAGACAGAAGAGCTAGTCCAGGCTACTATATATGGTTTTTTGACCAGTTCCAGAACACGAAGAGCACTTTCTAAGCTGTGTTAATTCTCTAGTGGGAGGGAGGCAAAATACCTTCAATTTACTTGCAGGTAAAGCTTGCAATGTACAATAGTCTAATTGAAAACGTTGCCTTTTAGAAGAAAACTGGAGCCACATCTGTTAAGCATTCACTACTAGTACAAGACCAAATCCTCTAAATACTACAAGTGGTCAAATTGGTTAGTTTATGAATTTTCAGACATTCTAATTCTGACCCACACATACTGGCAGGTCATAATTATTATATATATAGTATAGAATATTGTATGATTTGCCCATTGAAAGCATTTAATTATTCACTAGTTAGCTAAGCATTACCAAGGTCACCTTTAATCATGGAATCAGAAGCGAGTCTCGTCCTTCGGATATCTTAAAAACCGAGATTCTGTTTCACTGCATGCCTTGCTGAATGGCACCATGAGTCTGTTAAATTAAGAGTGCCTATGTACGTGTAGGATGTGATGTGTACGTATTTTAATCCAAGGGAGTTTTCTCAGCGCGATTCGCCAAGGCTCGATAATTTGGATTGTCGCCTCTTCCGAATCTCAGACAAATGTCACACAAAATGATTCTTAAGATGCCTTCAAATAGACTTGTTAAATTTACGCAGTTTTATTTTATTGCTTTTAATATGTGTGCTTAAATGCTTTGTGTAGAGTCAGTTGAAAAATTACGTACCTCAAGACACAGTTTTCTGTACTAAATGATAATACAAACTATCATGAAACAGAGTATCGGAACTCTTTAGTGTTGAGAAGGTATAAAATTAAATGGTGATCTTTGCAACGGCTTCGAAAATAACCAATTCGATTTACTGTGGGATTTACACTATGTAAAGATAATAAATGCAAGTTTCAAAATTATAGGGAGTTAATAGGATGTCCAAGACGAAAAGTTGAAGCGGGAGACAGTTTAAGCCATTTTAATCGCAACCAACGGCTGAAGTTCACTTTGTGTGACATTGGTCTGACATCCAGCCTCGACGAATATCGCTGAAATGACTTAAAGTGTAGCCATTTAACTTATACTGAAGGTTTAACCCTCTCGTCACGTTATTTAATACATACGATGCCCATTGTCCCATGATTTATATGAAAGTTGTAAGACTGGGGTGGCTGTGAAATTGTTCTGTTTAGATTAAATATTTCCTGTGTGGAGAACTTTACCTCAGATGCTTGCTTTTTGTGTACGTCTATGATGAACACGTCAATACGGAAATATCCATTATCTGATTTACCCATAACAATTTAAAAGCGACTCCAATCAGGACATTGGTTGCATTCCACCTACATCAGATGTGTGAAGGTTCTGGAGGATGCGATACACGCCATACAATCAAAACCAAAACAATATAGTCAAATGTAATTTATTACAGTCAGTGCATTGTATAGAGTTCTATGATAAAAAAAATTATAATATGATTTATTGCAGTAATTCACGGTAGCAAAAATGCTGATCAATATTTAAATAAAATAACAATAATGATACTTTGATATGATATGGGGGGGGGGGGGGAACCATACTTTAACATTTATTGTTACTTTGAAGGATACACATGCAATTTCAAATCAGGTATTGGAGGTTAGCTGAGGGTAAATTAAGTCCCTCAGTGTCACCGCTTGCTGAGAGTAAATTAAGTCCCTCAGTGTCACACGGAGTACTCCGACCACATGTTAAACGTTATCCATTTTAAAAGATATATTAAAATCGAACTTCATATAGTTGTGAAGCAAAGTTATTCTGCTACGCAAACATGTAAGCCGTTTTTCAACAAACTGTTACAAAGTCACATGCTCGCAATGAGAGGAAACCTAAGGACGGAGCCACCTTGTTAAAGGTACTTGTACTTTACACACGATCCGAGCGTTTTGCGATATTGGGGGCGGCAGCGTCGAATGACTACGCTTTCAATGCTACTGTGTATAAAATTTAAATTTCGTCGAATCTGTGGTCGTTATTTCAAGTCGATAAATCCATTTGAAAACACTGCACCTCTTTCAGTTTAATGAGACTTTGTACGTATCAAGGCTCCATAGAGATACATACGGTTAACTCTGGGTTTTTACTATTTTTTTTATTCCAACGAACAATATGACCGCTGTTTAATCGACCAAATGCTTTCAAAACCTTACCCCTCCCCTAGTTTTACACATGGGTACTACACGGAAATGCATGTTTTTACGTATCAAGTGTTGTTCCTAGAAATGACCATCGTTATCAAAATAGATTAATCTGTTAGATCTATATCCCACACTCCTCCCACAGTTCTCTACTGATACGAGGAGACTGTGTACACATTTACAGTGAATACAACACATGTGTTTATGTAGCGTATATCGCTATATACATAATACGTCTTCGTCAATCATGAAGGATAATTATTGTTTAAAACAATTTGAAACAATGGATAAAACTGAATTAATCAACACACTTAAATTCATTTTAAATATTCTTCTTGATGTAGAGAAAGTCCATTGCTTCTAGTAAATGTTAAGAATATCCGGATAAATGTATATCATATTGCAAGACACATACTTGTAGCTCTTAGAAAGAACTGCATAGAACAATTTGAGGAAAAATGTAAATTGTTTAAAAAACTGAATGTATGAACTTTATATCACATTGTACATGTATAAGAAGCATATAGGCATACATACATGCTACATCAACAATGTAATTTGAACATGAATGTATATTTGTACTGATGCAAAAGTTTATGAATGGAACACACGTTTACTTTAGAACACAGTATATTAATATTATATTGAACACAAAAGCAATATATACATGTATTGGCAATTTTTTTTATGTTTTTGTTTCGCAGCCAGAGTAATTTTCCCTCCATCTTCTTTCTCTTTACTTTTATCTTCTATATGAAATCCATCATAAGTGTGAAAATGAGTGTTTGTGTAAATAGCATTGAGTCCCCATACCTGCTGGTCAGGTTGGGATGTAAGGGCACCTGTAAAAATCCTGACTAAAACAACTTGATAAATGTGTTTATCAAAAACAACAACACTTAAGTGAATTGTTAATAAGCATCAACTCGGTAAAACTTATTGAAATGTATTGCAAGTCGTGGTCATGAAGCTGTATAATATCGCAAAGTTTAAGTTTTTCTGTGAATCACTCAAAGACATTCAAACCCAGATACGGTGTGATACGTTTTTGAAATTCCAAACCAATTGCAGTTTCCGTGTACTACACGTAATTTTCACATAGCAACGCTTTGAGAATTTGATACTGATACAAGCGCAGTTTAAAACGATAGTGTTTGTTAGTGTTTTGCTTTACCTCACATAATTTGAGAATTTGTCACTGATGTAGTGATGTCACCCGCTTTGAGTGATTGATCTATGCTCAGCGAAGGTACTTTATCGGGGGAGGGGGGTGTTAGTCTCTATAGTGTCATCTGGTTAAGGACGTTTTGTGAGTACTTGTCCTTTTTAACGATTTGTTAAATGCGAAGTACCACGTGTATGTGAGATTTTAAGAATTCTGTGTGACTAGAACATATGTTAATATCTTTCATGTTTATTGAAAACTGAACATATTCTGAACACGTGTGTGTTTATATAGTTTGTATTCTATTTGGACAAATAAGATTTGCTGTTGACGCACTTAATTAGATAACAGCTTTATATCTTTAGAAGCTCTTCAATATTGTTAATTTTGAAACTCGTTCGCTGAAACTTCAAAGCAGTAAGAATGAATAGACGCTGATTAGCCAATCAGTCGACTCTAGTAAATTAAGCAAACAAAATGATCATAGCATTGCAAGTAAATTCTCGGGGTACCCATTGAAGGCTCTCGTCATGAAGTGCATGCAGCCATGGATTAAATTTCCTGCTCTGATACATTGCAAATGGATCTGAAATAACTATCAGCAATCCTTTTTATTGGACAGAACGCGTGAAACCATTTTATCGTATACCTCGGGGTCTAGACAGACATTAGCATGGGGTTTAGACAGACATTAGCATGGGGTCTAGACAGACATTAAAATGGGATCTAGACAGACATTAGCATGGGGTCTAGACAGACATTAGCACGGAATCTAGACAGACATTAGCACGGGGACTAGACAGACATTAGCACGGGGTCTAGACAGACATTAGCATGGAATCTAGACAGACATTAGCACGGGGTCTAGACAGACATTAGCACGGGGTCTAGACAGACATTAGCACGGGGTCTAGACAGACATTAGCATGGGGTCTAGACAGACATTAGCATGGGGTCTAGACAGACATTAGCATGGGGTGTAGACAGACATTATCATGGGGTCTAGACAGACATTAGCACGGGGTCTAGACAGACATTAGCATGGAGTCTAGACAGACATTAGCACGGGGTCTAGACAGATATTAGCATGGGGTCTAGACATACATTAGTACAGGGTCTAGACAGACATTAGCAAGGGGTCTAGACAGACATTAGCATGGGGTGTAGACAGACATTAGCAAGGGGTCTAGACAGACATTAGCATTGACTCTAGACGACATTAGCATGGGGTCTAGACATACATTAGTACAGGGTCTAGACAGACATTAGCATGGGGTCTAGACATACATTAGCATGGGGTTTAGACAGACATTAGCATGGGGTTTAGACAGACATTAGCACGGGGACTAGACAGACATTAGCACGGGGTCTAGACAGACATTAGCACGGGGTCTAGACAAACATTAGCACGGAATCTAGACAGACATTAGCACGGGGACTAGACAGACATTAGCACGGGGTGTAGACAAACATTAGCATGAGGTCTAGACAGACATTAGCACGGGGTCTAGACAAACATTAGCACGGAATCTAGACAGACATTAGCACGGGGTTTAGACAGACATTAGCACGGGGTCTAGACAGACATTAGTACGGGGTCTAGACAGACATTAGCACGGGGTCTAGACAGACATTAGCATGAGGGCTAGACGGACATTAGCATGGGGTCTAGACAGACATTAGCATGGGGTTTAGACAGACATTAGCACGGGGTCTAGACAGACATTAGTACGGGGTCTAGACAGACATTAGCACGGGGTCTAGACAGACATTAGCATGAGGGCTAGACGGACATTAGCACGGGGACTAGACAGACATTAGCATGGGGTTTAGACAGACATTAGCACGGGGTCTAGACAGACATTAGCACGGGGTCTAGACAGACATTAGCATGGGGTCTAGACAGACATTAGCATGGAATCTAGACAGACATTAGCACGGGGACTAGACAGACATTAGCATGGGGTCTAGACAGACATTAGCACGGGGTCTAGACAAACATTAGCACGGAATCTAGACAGACATTAGCACGGGGACTAGACAGACATTAGCACGGGGTCTAGACAGACATTAGCATGGAATCTAGACAGACATTAGCACGGGGTCTAGCCATACATTAGCACGGGGTCTAGACAGACATTAGCACGGGGTCTAGACAGACATTAGCATGGGGTCTAGACAGACATTAGCATGGGGTCTAGACAGACATTAGCATGGGGTCTAGACAGACATTAGCACGGGGTCTAGACAAACATTAGCACGGAATCTAGACAGACATTAGCACGGGGACTAGACAGACATTAGCACGGGGTCTAGACAGACATTAGCATGGAATCTAGACAGACATTAGCACGGGGTCTAGCCATACATTAGCACGGGGTCTAGACAGACATTAGCACGGGGTCTAGACAGACATTAGCATGGGGTCTAGACAGACATTAGCATGGGGTCTAGACAGACATTAGCATGGGGTGTAGACAGACATTATCATGGGGTCTAGACAGACATTAGCACGGGGTCTAGACAGACATTAGCATGGAGTCTAGACAGACATTAGCATGGAGTCTAGACAGACATTAGCACGGGGTCTAGACAGATATTAGCACGGGGTCTAGACAAACATTAGCACGGGGTCTAGACAGACATTAGCATGGGGTCTAGACAGACATTAGCATGGAGTCTAGACAGACATTAGCACGGGGTCTAGACAGACATTAGCATGGAGTCTAGACAGACATTAGCATGGAGTCTAGACAGACATTAGCATGGGGTTTAGACAAACATTAGCACGGGGTCTAGACAGACATTAGCATGGGGTCTAGCCATACATTAGCACGGGGTCTAGACAGACATTAGCATGGGGTCTAGACAGACATTAGCATGGGGTTTAGACAGACATTAGCACGGGGTCTAGACAGACATTAGCATGGGGTCTAGACAGACATTAGCACGGGGTCTAGACAAACATTAGCACGGAATCTAGACAGACATTAGCACGGGGACTAGACAGACATTAGCACGGGGTCTAGACAGACATTAGCATGGAATCTAGACAGACATTAGCACGGGGTCTAGCCATACATTAGCACGGGGTCTAGACAGACATTAGCACGGGGTCTAGACAGACATTAGCATGGGGTCTAGACAGACATTAGCATGGGGTCTAGACAGACATTAGCATGGGGTGTAGACAGACATTATCATGGGGTCTAGACAGACATTAGCACGGGGTCTAGACAGACATTAGCATGGAGTCTAGACAGACATTAGCACGGGGTCTAGACAGATATTAGCATGGGGTCTAGACAAACATTAGCATGAGGGCTAGACGGACATTAGCACGGGGACTAGACAGACATTAGCACGGGGTCTAGCCATACATTAGCACGGGGTCTAGACAGACATTAGCATGGGGTCTAGACAGACATTAGCATGGAGTCTAGACAGACATTAGCACGGGGTCTAGACAGATATTAGCACGGGGTCTAGACAAACATTAGCACGGGGTCTAGACAGGCATTAGCATGGGGTCTAGACAGACATTAGCATGGAGTCTAGACAGACATTAGCACGGGGTCTAGACAGACATTAGCATGGAGTCTAGACAGACATTAGCATGGAGTCTAGACAGACATTAGCATGGGGTTTAGACAAACATTAGCACGGGGTCTAGACAGACATTAGCATGGAGTCTAGACAGACATTAGCATGGGGTTTAGACAAACATTAGCACGGGGTCTAGACAGACATTAGCATGGGGTCTAGACAGACATTAGCACGGGGTCTAGACAGACATTAGCATGGGGTCTAGACAGACATTAGTCCGGGGTCTAGACAAACATTAGCACGGGGTCTAGACAGACATTAACATGGGGTATAGATAGATATTAGCATGGGATCTAGACAGACATTAACACGGGGTCTAGACAGGTATGCATACCACGTATAGATCACTTAAATATGACCCCGACGTCTATCAGAGTTTCAACACGAAATGAATAGAAAAAGTGAAATAAATGTAAAAAGAAGTCGTCAAAAACTTGGTAAAACCATGAAAGGAGTTAACGGTTTATCTCCTCGAAAGATTGTTCGATGTCTGTAGAATCCTATATTCACTTTGGAAGTTATTCATCGGGTTTTCATTATTACAAATGTATAAAATACCGGTTGCACTCTTATATTGGTGATATTTCATTAAAAAAAACCAACAACTGAACATCATACCGAGTTGTAGATATTATTACAAGTTTTCCAACTGAGGTAGACTGCGACATGCCAGTTAATCAACTTTGACATTCAAATGATTTTCAATGACAATCTGTAATGTTATGATATCATCTTTGTCCAAAAATATCTTATAAATAAACAATTTCCATTGTACAGCATGCTTTCCGAATCTGACTCGTCGCCTATTTACATTTCCTCGTTTAGCCACGAAGGTTCACTATAAGGTGGGCGGGACCCTTGATGCATAATTTAGGTTCTGAAAACCATCTCCATTCTCTAGTGTATAAGTATGATGATACTCGACGAATAGTGAAGGCTCAAAAACGCATATCATATTTTGTTTTAAAAAAATATATTGATATTGGCTTTATATAAAAATATCTTTATACAAGATTAAGTGAAGCGCTTCACATGATTTTTGTTTTAAAATCAGGTGATTATAGCCCACCATATTTGGTTGTTTTGAGTTTGTTTGTGTGTATGTGTGTTTTTTAATGATCAATACTTTATGTTTTAATGTTTTTCTCCACCATGCCATTTCAAACTCAATTTCTTTCCGTAAGCGGTAAATCTATTGATCAGATGTATTGAATACGGAGAGGGGAAATGAGTTTAGGTATCAATTTTCAGGCCGTTCTGCAGGATGTACTGTTATCTTGCATAGTAAAGTGAGGTCAGTCATTTCCCACTTGTTCAGAGTGATTTTCAGGTCATCTCATTTGCTACTGTCAAGTCTGAACCAGATCGAAAGGTATAAAACTTCCCATTCTGTATCAGTTGAGTTATTACATTCGTAGTGGTTTGAGATTGAAGACAGAAAATTAATATTTTATGTAGTATAACAAATTTACGTAACATTTTCAACAAATAATGAAGTTCGGAATCTCTGCAGGAATCGCATTGTCCGTCTGCCTGCCCGTCACCACACGATATCCTGAATAGTGTTTGATAGATAAAGCATTCATATTTCAAACAAAGGGAGTTAATTATTGGAGAAACAAAACCACAGAATTTGGGGTCATGAGGTTAAAGGTCACAAAAGTTAGACATTTGCTCTCTAAATTTACCATTGATTGTTACAGAAAATGAGAAATTTTCAACATAGATCGCTTGTACTTTATACAGAGATATACAAACGACATCTACCGGTTTTTACGTCGCCTGTGTCAATCATATTTTTTTTATATTGTGCTGCGTCCGTCATCATCCGTCATGCGTTCACAATCGAAGATTTTAAACTTCTTTATATAACTACCCTTTCAATTCTTTTCATACATGTATTTGATATGGAGAATCTTTGGCATAAGGGGGACATCTGTTGTAAATTGAAGGATTCCTGCACCCCCGAGGCCTTAAAGGTGGGGCAAAAACTGCCATAGGCAAAGTTTCAAAAATCTCTGTAACTTCACATCTGTAAGGGAAAATATTCATAGGCATATAGATCAGGGGGATTTCTACTAAATTGGTAAATTCCATGATCCCCAGGGAAGAGGTTCTGACTCCAGGGTGGGATCAAACTTCGCATATAGAGTTTATGTATAAAAGATTTCAATACCATCCTCTCTAAAGCTTATGTTATTAAATTGAAAGTAAATATAAATTTAGGAGCAACCTTTACCAAAAGTGATCTCAATGGTCATTGTGTTTATTTAAGACTTTGATTGTGTTGATACTATATAAAACCACGTGCACATAAAGGAAAAGCAGAAAGGAGTGTACCAAAATTGTAAATTGTGCAAACTTCTGATTTCTGAATGAAGGATGGGTCCAAAATATTCGTACAATTTAATATAACATATGGTATGAAAAGTTTTCATGAGTATAGGCACTTTCAGAGTGCATTTGTGGTTTAAGAACATCATTATCTTGTTTTTTATTTAATGATACTTTTAACTAATATTCAGGTAAACGATAAGACCTGTGGTCATATTGTTTGGTTACGAGTTCGCGGGTCAAGATCACAGCAAGTTTTCAAGCCAGTTTTAATACACTTTCATTCTGATACAATATCTCGAAATGTTCTAAAGATACAGCTTCATTTTCTACAGAAAAGTAGTTTTATTTTGTCGAAAAAAGACACCTATAAATTGTGTGTGTGGGGGGGGGGGGGCATGGTTAAACTTCTGTGTCATTTGAAGCATTAAAGAATTCCGTGTCTCGGGTACATGTAGTGTATCAATATGTTCTATGCAGGGCCAGAACTGAGTCAGATTTAAAGTTACATGACTATGGATTACCCCGTTTACCTGATCACGGCGGGTATGACCGGTCAACAAGGGGTGCTTACTGATCCAAAGCACCTGATCACACCTCTGGTGTGTCCAGAGGTCCGTGTTTGTCCAACTCTCTATTTTGTATTCCTTATATAGAAGTTATGAGATTGATCACTGTTCGTTATGTTCATCTTTTCATTAAATACACTGTGACGGGCGTATTATGTGCCGTTTGTGGAACTCGGTGTAAGTATCACTTGAAAAGTATTATTTGTTGTCTGATTTACAACAGACGTCACCGGCTTTTTACATTACGGATACAGATATTGCCCTGATATTTAGTAAAATACTTCCTTTCGGAGGAATACAAGTGCAGTTAGCATTTCAGCTGGATTGGTGCACTATGACTTACTACCTACGGGTAAAAGTAGGTCAAACTGTTTTCCAGATTATTATTTTTTTGGTATGGTCATTGCTCTGAAATTTTGTCACAACCTCCCTCTCAGAGAAATACATAACCAGTTCACATATCAATTTAATTGGTGCACTATGTCCTATTTTTGAGCTAAAAGTAGATCAGATGGTTTCCTGCACTTTTTCCCGTCATAGATACATATATTGCATTGACATTTTGTCACATCCTCCCTCTCAGAGAAGTACATACTCAGTTTGCATATCAGATGGATTGGCGCACCATGACCTACATTTCTATTCAGAATGTGTGTGGTATCAATTCAGAATGCACAATATGCTTCAAAGTTGAATTTCACTGTCCGACAGCCGTATGTGGTACCGTTTGCGGTGCTCCATCTTCGCTTGCCAAGGGCTTACGATCCGATCCGCATCTCTTCTTGCAGCGGATTGTAACCCCTTGGGGCGGATTGTAACCCCTTGGCTAGCGAAGATGGCGGTGCTCTTGTTAACGGTTATATTCAAAAGATCTGTCATTTTCGCTTTCAATGCCGGGAGTTTGATAAAGGAACAGTCACTATCTAGGTTAACCGTCTTAGATCTGCTGCGGCGTCGGACTCGGACTTCCAGTTGCAAATGAAGCGCTTTAACCACAGAGCTACCGTGACCACTCGTTCGTTACGTTAGTAATCTGCTATTGAGCTGAATGCTTGTATCTCATTTCCAAAGTGAAAAGAACATGATTTAAATCGATATTTAAAACATATAGGCACTCTCGAATTAGTCCATGGGGACAAAGTTGTGAATTTTTTTTTTCAATTTAATAAAGTAAATGTTTATTGTAAAAGAATGTGTTTTCCGACATTTTTCTCCAAACCAAATGCGGACAGAAAATTAATCAATATCAGGAATCAGCTCTGGATTGGGAATTAATTTTTAGAATAATAGAAAGAGGTCTTACTAAAGACTTATTGATTGTTTACAAAGAATTTATGCTATCATTTATTTCGATCCCAAAATATGACGTTGGTGTGAGAAATGTCATAATTTGTATGATGTTGCGTTTTGTATTTAGTTAAAGGGGAATTAGCTATTAAAGTGATGGCAACCATTATTTTTTTCTTCAAAATCTCTCAATGGTATAGAAATATATATTAATGACTAATAAAACAAGATATGTTTGTAAAAACCCCATGGTGCAAAATTGAAAAGGATTATACACACACATCATTTAATTGATAGTAGTATCATCAATTCAAAATATTGAGCAGACAATATCTTCCTATGTCAAGAGTGAATTGTCCATGTGACCTAAAAATCAATAGGGGTAATCTACTCCTTATGCTGTACCAGTGTACCAAGTTTGGTGTCAATCAAGCAAATAATTCTTAAAATATAGGAGACAATATATTACTATGTTCAGTTCAACTATTGACTTTTGACCTCAAAATCAATATGGGTCATATTCTCCTGAAGATGTACCAGTGTACTAAGTTTGATATCTGTCAGACAAAAGGGTTATCAAGATATTGAGTGGACAATATATTATATGTCCAGTTTGAGCCTTGAACTTTGACCATGTGACCTCAAAATCAATAGGAGTCATCTTCTCCTGAATATACACCAGTGTACTAAGTTTGATGTCTGTCAAGCAAAGGGTTCTCAAGATATTGAGTGGACAGTATATTCCAATGTCCAGGTTCACCCTTGACCTTTAAACATGTGACCTCAAAATCAATAGGGATACTCTTCTCCTGACGAAGTACCAGTGTACCAGGTTTGATGTCTGTCAAGCAAAGGGTTCTCAAGATATTGAGCAGATAGTATATTCCAATGTCCAGTTTGACCCTTCATCTTTAAACATGTGACCTCAAAATCAATAGGGGTCATTTTCCTGAAGATGTACCAGTGTACCAAGTTTGAAGTCTGTCAAGCAAAGGATTCTCAATATATTGAACGGACAGTATATTCCTATGTCCAGTGTGACCTTGACCATGTGACCTCAAAATCAATAGGGGTCATCATCCCCTGAAGGTGTACCAAGTTTGATGTCTGTCAAGCAATGTGACCTCAAAATCAATAGGGGTTATCTTCTCCTGACGAAGTACCAGTGTACCAAGTTTGATGTCTGTTAAGCAAAGGGTTCTCAAGATATTGAACGGACAGTATATTCCTATGTCCAGTTTGACCCTTGACCTTTGACCATGTGGCCTCAAAATCAATAGGGGTCATCTTCTTCTGAAGATGTACTGGTGTACCAAGTTTGATGTCTGTCAAGCAAAGGGTTCTCTAGACATTGAATGGTCACTATGTTCCTATGCCCAGTTTGACCTTTGACCATATGACCTCAAAATCAATAGGGGTCATCTACTCCTTGGGATGTACATGTACCAGTGTGCCAAGTTTGATGTCTTTCAAGCAAAGGGTTCTCATGATATTGAGCGGACATTATATTCCTATGTCCAGAGTAAATTGGCCCTTGACCTTTGACCTGAAAACCAATAGGGGTCCTCTTCTACTCATAACCAACCCACATATGAAAGATCATTATCATCAAATGAATGGTTCTCAAGATATTGAGCGGACAACATATGGTCTACCGACCGACCAACATGTGTTCTACCGACCGACCAACCGACAGGTGCAAACCGATATGCCCTCTTCTTTGAAGGGGGGGGGGGGGCATAAATATAACAAGAGAAACCTGATAAAACCACATTAGATAACCGCTTTTAGTGCAAAGAAATATATAAGGAAGAATTATTTGTCTTGCAAGACAATAATTATTTAATCACCAAAACCACATAGTTTTGAGATTAAAAAGTGTTTGAAATAATTAAATACCACTTAATCACTGAAATATATACATGTATAATATAGAGCAATTTTCATTGAATTCAATCTTTGGTGATAAAGTTACAGATGACCTCAAACATGTGACCTAAATATGTTTAGGACACACAAGCTTAATTGCAAAAACCAAAAATGCATCTGTTTCATTGCAATTTCATGCAAATTGACAAGGAACTTGTAATAATTTGAACATCGTAATAGGTAATGCCTTCCTTTCGTCATCGGTAGATCAAATTCTTGGATTCCAAAATCGACAGCAACGGACATTAGTTGTAAAAAGGCACAGGTAATGATTATTCGTTTTCTAAGCTCACAGCAAACTCCCGATGTGCCTCGGTAGACGTGAACATGATCAAGAACCCTCACGGTACTGACCGTGTAGGTCTATAAATCTATAGCCGATGACGTCTATGTAAGAGTGAAATATTCTCATCCGGATGTTAAAGAAAAATAATCCATAAACACGGAGAGTATAAAATAATTCTAGATACACATGTAGCCATTTGCTCAAAGCAATCCTATTCAAGTAATTCTGTGAGGATCCGGGTTAGAATAGGTCCTCAGTACCCCACCCCCGGGGATCCGTGTTAGAATAGGTCCTCAGTACCCCAGCCCGGGGATCCGGGTTAGAATAGGTCCTCAGTATCCCTTATTTGGCGTACGTGTAAGAGGAGACTAAATGGGGCGGTCCTTCGTATAAGACCGCAAAAACCGAGGTCCCGTGTCACAGTAGGTGTGGCACCATAAAAATCACTCCATGCTCAAAGGCCGTAAGCGCCGAGCATACGCCTACATTTTGCAGCACTTCACCGGCAATGCTGACGTATTTATATGAGTGAAAAATAACGTCCAATTAAACAATATACAACCAACCTATTCACCTAAATTAATGAAATGTGGTGTAAAATAACAATGTTAAAACATGAATATGTTGATAAGTAATGCTCATAGCACACGCTCAGATGTGCTGAAATTGCGAATTTTCACGCAGTATTAAAGATCTTCCATGCAAAATAGGAACACCATTGTGGAATAGATGTACATGTATTAATTTGATTGTGCGCGTCTGAGAACTTGTAATTTCATATTTTGGTAAAAGTGCTTTTATTTCAATCCCCCACATAATTAGGTTACTCCGTTTTACCTTTCTTCAATAAATTACCCGCCTCCGATTCTAAAAATGTAACGATATTCAATCTGATCTCTTCTAGAGATTAAAAAGCTAGCACCGTATCACTTTAATAAAATTGACCAATTTTTACAAATTGCTCAATTTTCCAAGGTTCTTGATCTGTAAAGTGCTACCACGTGATACAGAAACAACCAGGGACAAGTATACGATGCCCTAGAATACAAAGTACACGAGGGTTAAGTGAACTGTGTTCTTACTGAATGGTCATTGCGCATTGAATGTGAAGCTTTAAATACGACTTCCGAGATTCACCGCCACTTTGAATGGTTTCTTGGGAATGGGACATTAAATTCTAAACATTTAAGAATGATTACGAAACGTTGCCTCTAGCTACGAACATTCAGGCACAGAGTGAAATACTCTGAGGAATTACTACACTATTGCATAACACCAGCATATACAAATTGTCTAATCGTAAAATCAATCTTTCTCATTTCTCAGCAACAGTAATAATCCTATAATTTCACTGCTAGAATAATGCAAAAAAAACGATTAAAATTGACAGTTATTTTGTAGTTGTTTTATTTCGGAATTTATAATTCCCCAGTAATTTTAAATGCAAACGCTGTAATGGGGCAAAGGAGGACATGATCTTGATAACATATGATCATTTAACAAAAGGCAATATTTTCCTATGATCAGATCGCAAGGAATCTATTGGTTTGTAAGCTCTTTCGTATAGGATTGTATTAAAACTAAGCTGATTTTTGTTTTATTTGATGAACATTTAATGCGTTACGCTCTTATCAGCGCGCCAGGATAACAATTCAATAAGAAAACCCCGTACGAGAGCTCTCTGTATTTGCTTATTTACTGAGGATCTTGTACTGACTAGACTCGGCCACTTTTTTAAGGCTTTCAATTCCTCCTCGTTTCTTTCATTATACAGCAACTTCGCGTTAGATTTATATATTAAAGCTTTAAAAAGGTCATTTCCCTCTTGAAATGCATGCATCATATTGAATCCCATTACAAACCCGTTTCAAGGTTGGATCATTGAGAACAGATTTTGCTACAGCACGTACCAATGTTTGCAAACAAAATAATTAATATCACATTTGGATAACCATAAGGCGAAAACATTGTCTTGGCCTTTTATGCAAATATTAATATTTAGATGTACAGTCTGTGTGTCAATAATATTTATCACATTTTTTCATAATCAAATCAGAAATTACTGGTAATGTGGAAGTTATAGTACAGTGGGCGTAGTTTTTGGTGAAGTTGACTACATGTATATGCAAATCCACTAAAAGGGTGGGTGGATCAAATCTAGCGTTTTTGGTCCTTTTCAACCCTAGGTTTTCATGCCCTTTTAATACACCACTTTTGTTTCCAGCAACGATTCATATTGTATTTTATTGCATTACCGCATGTTTTGGTAACAATATTGTGGCTGGGAGAACGCTGTTGTGTAATACTTTTATGCATTGCATTTCCAGTCAAGACCCAGTCAATTTCGTTCTGTATTTTTAGGACTCACATTTTTTTCTCGTAATTTTAATAAATGACAATCTTTTACACCTAACTTGTTTTTTGAAATTTTTAGTTATTTTTTTATTTTTATTTTGACATGGATACTAGTAACTCCGTTTACCAGACCACGATATAAGGTTCACGGCGGGTGTGACCGGTCGACAGGAGATGCTTACTCCTCCTAAAAATGAAACTGAAACTTAGACTCGGGTTTCCTGAACAGTGACGTCTTTTGTCTTATATACATACAGTGTATTGATTACAGTTGCTACATCAACTATTTGACTAATTACACAGAAAAGCATTTTCTTTAAAAATTGGGATGTGTTTTTCTGGGGTTTTCCCGCTGCTTAGTTCCACTTCCTAAGCATCACTCCTTGGTTCTCCAAGTCAATAGCAAATGGTCCTCTTCTTGTATATGATCACGTCACGTGGCCTATCAAGGTGGTCTGTCACGCAGTACGATTTATGGTTTTCACATGTAAATCATAATTATTGGTAAAGCTTGGTTTATCTATTATCTGATTTATTTTTGCTATACGTTTACTCTATGTATCAAACGTGCCTGTATGTGGTTGTCGACATGAAAACGAATTTCAAATGAGTTGGTACCTAGTAAAATATGGCAAGACAGATAAAGGGTTATTTAGTTGTCTACGGATAATCGGTGTATGTCTGATATCCTTTGACATGAAATGAACACTAAATTTCCTACGAAGTTTCTTGATTTTGAAGGATATATATCACACCATAGAAAGATGAAAATAGAAAATGAAAGTGTGGTGACCTTTGAACTTAAACATTTGGATAATCGTCTATACGACTCGTGACATTTGATGACTATTTGTGAACAGTTCGTAATATTTCAAGAACAGTAATTTTGGACAACGATTATATCTTGACGAACCTGTCTCGCGTTTGATAACTATCAAATCAAGGATATCTAATTAGTGCTGACTAACACCAATATGACCTTGTTCTTCATATGGGACATAATTAAAATGAAAATCGTGATTAATGAAATTATTAATCATAGAATGATGATTTCTTATTGTGCAATATCTAATGACTTGTATCTGCGAAATTGCTATCATCACAGTAAAAAAAACAGTGGCTACGAACCAAATGGACATGACACTGGTCCGAACATAAGAAGCTTTTGTTGAGCTATATACTTATGGTTCTATCTAATCACATATTATGAGGATGTTTACTAAGAAAATCCTCTCGAGTACCATAATCGACAAAGAAAGGTCATTTTTCATGTCATTCACCGGAGCTGACAGGTGCTCGATGTCCACAACTGGTTGCAGGTGTTCCATGGTATTCCATAGAAAAATGGTGGACACTCGAATAGAAGATATTCAAAACGCACACCGTGAATCAAAATGGAGAACTTTGCTGTAACACTTAGTGAGGAAAGAAATAAGCACAATCGTCACCATTTTTGGTCCAGAATGTAACCCAGATTGTCTGTTTAGGAGGACCTTGTTAAGGGAAATTATAAGAACAGAGAACTGTGTATAATATGTATTCATTTGATATCCAATATTACGCATGCACTGTGTTCGTGATAATTTAGTATCCAGGAATGATGCACGCTTTGTTCACGAGTCTCATTACAACCCGTCTTCCCACATTCAGAAAAACGTCAGAGAAAGCGCAATTTTTAACACAGGGTTGACATTAGGTAAATTAAATGCATATTTCGGGCAATGTCGAATTTATTTACTGTATTTACTTCTGTTTTGTTTGATTTGCAACAATTAAGTCGTTGTGTTGTTGCATTGTGACTAAAGTACTACATGTATCTTACATGGAAATACATTGTAGGTCACGAGAGTCCACCGTCGTGCGTTAGCAATTAAAATTTTAATCTTCTTGATCATAACCATCCCAATTCTCTTAAAATTTAGTATAAAGCATCTTTGGTATAAGGGAGACATAAATTATAAATTTCAGGACTCCCATACTCCCGGGGCCTTAGGGATTGGGCAAAAATTGACCAATTCTCAAAAATCGTCTTTTCTACAACCGCACAGCTTTAAGAAAAAACTACATGTACTTACATAGTCATGGAGCGCAGGAAGGCCTCTACCAAAATTGTAAATTTCAGGACCACCGGGGTAGGGGTTCTGACTCCAGGACAGGATCAAACGTGGCATATAGTATTTATGTGTAAAACGTTTAGATAGGATTCACTTTAATGCAATTGATACTAAATTAAAAGTAAATAGGTATTTCTATAATGATTCATATCAATCATAAATACCATCTGTCATTAGACCACGTGCTGCCTTACGTGTTTCATACATTGTTAGGCCGATCTTGAGTACAGATTACTCTGTGTACCTGATCAAGATAGTGGATTTTCTGTGGTTGTGACCGGTCAACAGGGCATGCTTACTCCCCCTTCAATGTCGGTACTTGATCCAACCCTTTTTCTTAACAACCATGCTGAACTTTAAAGAAGGAAATGTGAAGAAATGTTTAGAAGAGTGACTAATTATGGAATTAATGTGGGATATCAGTTGAATTTACTTATAGAATATCTATGCGACGCCATGGCGTGGTTAAATTTTCTGCCATTTTAATCACTTTTCAAATAGTTATCTTTCTGATAAAAAAGGTAGGTTCTGGTGCCATATTGTTAAACATTTGTGATAACGTAAAGAAATGTGATTGTTTACAAATTTTAACGTACATTACATTCACCTCTGAGAATTAACTTCTTATAGATGAAGGGGGGGGGGGGTAGATTAACATAAAGAAAAGTGAATCATTTTCACTTACTGTTGTAATTGGTGAATTTCGTTGGGGTTTTTAGTCCAAGCTTTAAGATGGTAACAACTGCAATCAGCTTTCGTGCCCTTAGTTGTCATTTACTTTACTGGATAGTCGCCTTTATCAATGTTTTACGTATAAAACTAGTTCACAATTTAGCCCTACATCCTACATCTCGTACAAATGACAAGCCACTTTTAATAAACCATATACTGTATCATATGATAAAGACCGTACATTAGATGTTCTTTTTAATCTGAAATATTCTTCAAGACATCGTGTTTTTATAAATGTACAAGGACTAATATTCTCTTAATACATTAGAAATACTGTTTCCCCATGAAACATTAGTAGACGGAATAAAATATATCTTGCGGTGTTCTGTTTTTGTTCTGGGAGTACACATTGTTTCATCCCTTAACTTTCCTGATGTACAAATACAAAAAATGTTCCGTTTCAAACCGCAAACGTGTAAAGTGCTTTTCTATGCACGAAAATGGACACACGTCGCAAATTGCGAAGAAGAACACGAAATACCAACATTGAATGTCGATCATTCAAAATTATCCGTGTTGCTTTTTTCTGTAACTTCAGCAGTTTATCAATATTTGCATGTTTGTGCTCCTGACCAAATAGCGCAGCAATGTTTAAAATCTGCGAAAATGAAACAATTATGTATTTTCAACATAGCTTCATTTGACATGAAATATTGCAATCACTTTAACATATCAAGTTTCCCCCCGATACTTTATTGGTTAACAAACGTATGGGTTGACCACATTAAACGGGAGTCAATGTAGAAACCCAAGAGTATAGCTGATCCTACAGATTCATTAAGAGCACCTCCCAATTTCATACACAACATTACTGTGTATATTTGGACAACCGTTGCTTTGCACAAATTAACATGCACTAAGTTTAATTTTCTTAAGTTCATAGAAAGTTTTTTTTTTCATCCAAATTTATGCAATTTTCATTTTCTTTCAATAACAGCTGTATATTTTATTAGAAACTCGTGGTGATGTGTCACAAGTGTGTGGCCCACTCTCAATTTGTATTTATGAGATTGATCACTGTTCGTTATCTTCACTTTTTCATACACAGTGGCATATGAATATGTTAGAATAATTATTTGAATACATTAATTGTTGGTACATTCAGTCACTCAGCGCGTCTTGTCTTTGCATAATCTGTAGGAAGTCGAAACTTTCATGTGTTCAGGAAACTATGATCATCGCTAGTCAAAATTGCTGCAAAATTCACACTCGAACACAAAAATAGCTGAATAGGGTTAAAATTCTAATCAACTCGTTGTCATATAAAATGCATAACATCCTATGCAAATGGAAAACTTTAGTTACAATTATCCAGTTTTGCACAATGTATGAAGTTTGAGGAGAGCCTGTATGAATAGATATTGAGAATTTGTATTGAAATCAGATGAAAGCATTCACATTTTTATACGCCCGTCTTTAGGTGAGACTTCTGATGCACAGCGGTGTCTGTACGTCAGTCCTTCTGTTCGGGTGTTTCTGTTTTCACTTCTCTGTCACATATCAAGCTGACACTTGCTGTGAATCTGTGCTGTGGTGTGATCTATACTATGTTGCAATTTTTATTCATTTCGATTTTTCTTGCAGTAGTATTGCCCGTTTATTTGAAATTTGATATTATTTTAAGGTACATGATTTATCCGTTTAACTCTTTCCAGTATTTGCCCAATCCTCTCACACTTTCCAAACTAAGAGTATTGTAAACAACTTAAAGATGTGCATATTGCAAGGAGTCTGACTCCCAAATTCTTTTCTTTTCTTCATTTTTTAAAGTTCAAAATTGCAGATTCTTAAACGTAGTTTTTGGAAATGTTTGACACAGAGCTCTTAGTTGGTACATTTACCCCATGTCGTAATTTGTACGATGCAAAAGAAATTGTCTCAGATTAATAATGGCTGATAATATCTTCAGCAAAGGGCTTAGAAAAAATACCCTGCGTAAGTTTGTGGCGGGTGTATTCACCGGGTTGAACGCAACATTATTGGGTTCTGCTTTGTTGGAACGCCGTTCCGGATTTTTAAAAAAATTTTGTGTATGGAAATCGCTCTGCGGGTGGACATTTTATTAAATATTTCCCTTATTTTAACAACTATTTGGACAACAATGTGTGCACCGGTTGTTGGGTAGGATCCTCTTTCAATTGCTGCTACTCAATGACAGTAATGACCCTGTGAAATTCGAGAATATCCGTTACCTCATTGTTGATAAGACTTACATGTACCTAAGTATTGACAACAATGTCAGAGATATCCATCTACAATCTTATGTTGATGAGTTCACAATTTTCTAACCATTATCACCACGTCACTGTCCCTTTAACCACTAGTTCCTTTCCCCTCTAACCGATTCCCTGTAATCACTACCACCACTTCCTCTTCCTTCTAACCCTAATACCACTTCTATTTCTCCCTAACCACCAGTCCCGTGGGGATCCGGGTTAGAATAGGTCCTCAGTACCCCTTGCTTGTCGTAAGAGGCGATTAAATGGGGCGGACCTTGTAAAGGGACCGCAAAAACCGAGATCCCTTGCCACAATAGGTGTGACACGATAAAGATCCCTCTCTGCTCAAAGGCCGTAAGCGCCGAGCAAAGGTCTAAATTTTGAAGTCCTGCACCGGCAGTGGTGACGTCTCCTTATGAGTGAAATATTCTCAAGAGGGACGTTGAACTATACAACCAATCCTAACCAGCACCACTTGCCCTCTAACCCAGCGCCACGGCTTCGTTGTCCCTCTAACCCCCTTCACCCTCCCCCCACCACCACCACCACTTCACTTTATCTCTAACCATTAGACGACTTCCCCCTGAACACTTCTATCTTCACTCTACCAGTTGGTGTTGGTGTTGTTCCTATGCCGATTTACTCAGCATATTTTCTAATTATCTGTGAAAACTAAACGTGTAATACCATTCAATTTTCTGTTTCACGGAAGAAGAAATTAAATAAATATTTGAAACGAGTTTCCTTTTCAGCATCCCCGGGCACATTACGGATGAAGAAATTAAATAAATATTTGAAACGAGTTTCCTTTTCAGCATCCCCGGGCACATTACTGTCTGAGATTGACATCTTCCAATGTCCGTTTTTATTTGGTCGTTTTCAAGAGTATTACGTTCTTTTAATCGATACAGTTTTGATTGAAATGTCATTTTAAACGCCGTCATAAAGCGCTTAAATATTGACTTTACCACCGGACGACATGATTTTCTATGGAACACTCTTTAAACTACCTATCCTGGTTATCAAAGTGATATAGGCATGGGTGATTGTTATCGGATACAGTCATGCAACGGAAGAGTCTGATTGTCTAGTCTATATTCTTGACAACAATATCTGACCATTTAACAAGTCATATAAATGTATCAGTGTCTGTGAAGTAGTACGCATCTCCAGCAACAACAAAAAAAATCAGCCGGAGTAAACGTGTGTGAACTTACGTATTTATAGACTTGAAATAACTCATATTCTTAAGATATACACTTACGTATAAAAAAGAATATAACTATGTGATGGCTCTGCACAGTAAACGATCAGTAGATTCTCTAAATTATCCGTATGGCGATGTCACATTACCGTACATGTCGAGTAAAAAACAATTTACTAACCAATTCTATATTTTTACTTTATAATAGATTTCCTCTGTCTAAAACAAATCATAATTGAAAGGCAACTACCTATATATTATATTTTCATTGTAATTTAACCCCCCCCCCCCCCACCCCCCCCCCCCCCTGAATCAGCTTGCCTATAATTTATCTATGATTATGAATAGATAAGAGATAAGTTACTTTTATGCGTGCTACTTAGAGGAACCTAGACATTGTTATATGGAATATGTTACTGTTTTAACATACATAGGCAAAATATATTATTGTTTAGACCACAGAGCTTCGGTGTAACTGGTGCGTAAATTCTCTTTTCCCGGCGAGTAAAAGCCCCGCCCACTTAGATTACTCATACTTTCAGGCGCGTAGTTGCCTATACGCAACTTCGTACAGAGAGAGAGATTTGCCGTTAAAATATTTGTGTCTCAAAAATAACTGCATTATATAGTCCTGCTTTATAATATCATCAACATCATCCATTCAATAAAAAAGTTGCTTTTGAATTTTAAAACATCACGTCGAATATCATTTTAATGTAAATCATATATGTACATGTAGTAGACAGATTAGGATTTTCTATGTTATCAGTAACAATTACTATTTACAGGTATACCAATCGAAAAGAATAGGGGGGGGGGTCGTAAAACGAATATAAAATCAATCCAAGTACACACGGTGAGTTGGCATAATAAATACTTTAGAAAATAATTTTGTGAATTCTTTTGGGTTTTAGAATTTGACAAGAAACCCCTGTTTCTATGCACAAAAATAGGTGATTTCATTGGTACATGTAAAAAACCCAGAGCTGGACTCACTTGTCATACTTTGCGTACACTTTCTTTCTGGCTATGCGCCTGACTTTAATTAACATCCACATGCAGTAATGGATGGGGGGACTACGGGGCAACATATTTTGTTTGCCTTGTTGTGTATTTCACACACACACACACTCCCTGGGGGGGGGGGGGGTTGAAACAGCCTAGTGTTGCAACCTCCTTCCACTTTAGATAAGTTTCTGTACCCGCCACTGATGTCTCTTTTCTATTGTTTTTGTCGCAGTTTGACTAAAGGTGTTGGGATTTGTCATGAAAGGCTTTTATTCAAGATATCTAAATAATGTTATGATATTCATCGACTTTAAGTGTAATGAAACATCGGTCTGAACCGAAAAATTATCATAATATCAATTCAGACTTTGGAAATTAATTCATAGAATAATAAGAACAAAACTGCTTCGCAGATAACCATGACAACCACACGAATTCAAGTATACTTAACATTATTTTTCTGTCTTTGCATGAATATTTAAGATTGGTCAAGAATTTGGTATAACGATGAAAACACTTTCATTCGTATTTGAATTTCAAAATTTAAAAGATAATGCAGTATCTGGTGTATCAGACACTTAAAACTGAAGATTCGGTACAATTGTGGTACCCAGCTGTGCACCTTATGTATCAAACGTGTAAAACTTAAAATTCAATTCAATTCGTAACCTGATTAGTTAATGGATATGGCGCTCGCTTCGATTCTCGAAACCTTAGGCATTCGAAATAGGTACTTACTATTCCTTCGCCAATCGCCTGAAGTGAAGGTGGGGGTGGTGAAGGTCCAGCGTCTTTCGGATGAAAGGTGAAGATAACGAACAGTGGTCAATTTCATAAATCCAATAAGCAATACAAAATAGATAGTTGGGCAAACAAGGACCCCTGGAAACACCAGAGGTGGGATCAGGTGCCTAGGAGGAGTAAGCATCCCCTGTCGACCGGTCACACCCGCCGTGAGACCTATATCTTGATCAGGTAAATGGAATTATTCGAAATCAAAATCGTTGTCCAAAGAACGGCCTAACAATCGGTATGAAACACATCAGAGATCATTTGACCCATTGATAGGTTGTATTGGCAAACTAGATCGTTATAACGATCATAGAATTTGCGAAATGTTGACTTTAAACTAGAACTGGAACCCCTGCACCATCAACTTGTTTGTCAGTAGAGTAGTCTGTCTTGATTTAAAAACTTACCATAAACAGAACAAGCTCTTGCATATCGAATCAGTTGAAAAAAGTTTATTGATTGATTATGGTTTTATGCCGTTTTGGCAATATTTCAGCCATTTTACGGCTATCAACTTATTAAAATATGTTTGGTTGTGAGTGTGTGAGTTTCCCTGACGGCCCCCAGTGAGCCTACTCTTTTTCGAAAATCAGGGAAACGATCTTTTGTGTGCCAAGGGGGTTGTGAACCTTGAAACGGGACACCGCTTAACGTCCCATCCGACGGACATTAAAACTGGAGGTCCCGTGTTAAGGTAAGCGTTGGAACTATAAGAACACAAAGTGTTACGTTCGTAAGCAACATGCATAAGTAAAAATTCGTGGCCACCTAAAGCTTATAACATATCCACATGAGTAAAAATTTCTCAAATGGGGTGTAAAATAGCATACATACAAACAAATCAAAGCAATGTTGGTACTAAGCATCGTTTTTGTACCGTCCATATCACGTATATATAACAACAAATCAGATTCTATACCGCACTACATCCCCAGAATACATTCATTCAAGGCAATCGTGAGACAGTCAATAATATCACACCTAAGTCGGACAGTCAATAATATCACATCTAAGTCAAAAAAGGTGAAGATAACAAACAGTGATCAATCTCATAACTCCTATCAAGGTGAAGATAACGAACAGCGATCAATCTCATAACTCCTATAAAGGTGAAGATAACGAACAGTGATCAATCTCATAACTCCTATAAAGGTGAAGAAAACGAACAGTGATCAATCTCATAACTCCTATAAGCAATACAAAATAGAGAGCTGGACAATCATGGACCCTTGACATACCAGAGGCGGGATCAGGTGCCTAGGAGTAGTTAACATCCCCTGTCGACCGGTCACACCCGCCGTTAATCCTACTTCTTGATCAGGTAAACGGAGTAATTCGCCGTCAAAATCAGTATGCCATGAACGGCCTAACACTTGGTATGAAACTAAGTCGGACAGTCAATAGTATCACATCTAAGTCAGGCAGTAAATGATATCACATCTAAGTCAGGCAGTCAATGATATCACATCTAAGTCAGGCAGTCAATGATATCACATCTAAGTCAGGCAGTTAATGATATCACATCTAAATCAGACAGTCAATGATATCACATCTAAGTCAGGCAGTCAATGATATCACATCTAAGTCAGGCAGTCAATGATATCACATCTAAGTCAGGCAGTCAATGATATCACATCTAAGTCAAACAGTCAATGATATCAAATCTAAGTCAGTCAGTCAATGATATCACATCTAAGTCAGGCAGTCAATGATATCACATCTACGTCAAGCAGTGAATGATATCACATCTAAGTCAGGCAGTCAATGATATCACATCTAAGTCAGGCAGTCAATGGTATCACATCTAAATAAGGCAATCAATGATATCACATCTAAATCAGACAGTCAATGATATCACATCTAAGTCAGGCAGTCAATGATATCACATCTAAGTCAGGCAGTCAATGGTATCACATCTAAATAAGGCAATCAATGATATCATATCTCAGCCAGACAGTAAAAAATATCACATCTCAGTCACACACTCAAGAATACCACATCTCTCTCAGACAGTCAGGAATATTTCACCTCAGTCAGACATTAAAGAATATTACACCCCAGTCAGACATTAAAGAACATTTCACCTCAGTCAGACATTAAAGAATATTACACCTTAGTCAGAAAGTCAAAGATACCACACCCCAGATAGTGAGAAATACTACACATCAGTCTTTCAAAAATACCTTACCTCAGTCAGTCAAAACCACACCTCAGTCAAGAACAGTACACCTTAGTCAGTCAAGAATACCACATTTCTGTCTGTCAAGGATACCACACCTCACTCAGGTAATCAAGGATACCACACTTCACTCAGGTAATCAAGGATACCACACATCACTCAGGTAATCAAGGATACCACACCTCACTCAGGTAATCAAGGATACCACACCTCACTCAGTTAATCAAGGATACCACACCTCACTCAGGTAATCAAGGATACCACACCTCACTCAGGTAATCAAGGATACCACACCTCACTCAGGTAATCAAGGATACCACACCTCACTCAGGTAATCAAGGATACCACACCTCACTCAGGTAATCAAGGATACCACACCTCACTCAGGTAATCAAGGATACCACACCTCAATCAGGTAATCAAGGATACCACATCTTACTCAGGTAATCAAGGATACCAAGTTTCAATCTGACAATTAAGATAAACTATACCATACATCAGACAGTCCGTAATATCATCCATCAGACAGTCCAATATATCATACCTCAGACAGTCCGGTATATTATACCTCAAAAAGCCCGGTATATTATACATCAGGCAGTCCAGTATATTATACATCAGACAATCCGGTGAATTATACATCAGGCAGTCCGGTATGTCATACATCAGGCAGTCCGGTATGTCATACATCAGGCAGTCCGGTATATCATACTTCAGATAGTCCGGTATATTATACCTCAGGCAGTCCGGTATAGTATACATCAGATAGTCCGGTATATCATACCTCAAGCAGTCCGGTATATCAAACATCAGGCAGTCTGGTATATTATACCTCATACAGTCCGGTATAGTATACCTCAAAAAGTCTGGTATATTATACATCAGGCAGTCCGGTATATTATACATCAGGCAGTCGGGTATATCATACATCAGTCAGTCCAGTATATCATACATCAGACAATCCGGTAAATTATACATCAGGCAGTCTGGTGTATCATACTTAAAAAAGTCCGGTATATTATACATTAGACAATCCGGTATATCATACCTCAGACAGTCCAGTATATCATACACCAGGCAGTCCGGTATATCAAACATCAGGCAGTCCGGTATATCATACTTAAAAAAGTCCGGTATATTATACATTAGGCAGTCCGGTATATCATACTTCAAAGAGTCCGATATATTATACATCAGACAATCCGGTAAATTATACATCAGACAGCCCGGTATATCATACCTCAAAGAGTCCGGTATATTATACATCAGACAATCCGGTAAATTATACATCAGACAATCCGGTGAATTATACATCAGGCAGTCCGGTATGTCATACATCAGGCAGTCCGGTATATCATACATCAGGCAGTCCGGTATATCATATCTCAGGCAGTCCGGTATATCATACCTCAGGCAGTCCGGTATAGTATACTTCAGATAGTCCGGTATATTATACCTCAGGCAGTCTGGTATAGTATACATCAGATAGTCCGGTATATCATACCTCAAGCAGTCCGGTATATCAAACATCAGGCAGTCCGGTATATTATACCTCATACAGTCCGGTATAGTATACCTCAAAAAGTCCGGTATATTATACATCAGACAATCCGGTATATCATACCTCAGACAGTCCGGTATATCATACATCAGGCAGTCCGGTATATCAAACATCAGGCAGTCTGGTATATCATACTTAAAAAAGTCCGGTATATTATAAATTAGGCAGTCCGGTATATCATACTTCAAAGAGTCCGATATATTATACATCAGACAATCCGGTAAATTATACATCAGACAGCCCGGTATATCATACCTCAAAGAGTCCGGTATATTATACATCAGACAATCCGGTAAATCATACATCAGACAATCCGGTAAATTATACATCAAACAGTCCGGTATATCATACTTATAAAAGTCCGGTATATTATACATCAGGCAGTCCGGTATATCATACATCAGGCAGTCCGGTATATCATACATCAGACAGTCCGGTATATAATACATCAGACAGTCCGGTATATTATACCTCAGACAGTCCGGTATATCATACATCAGACAGTCGGGTATATTATACCTCAGACAGTCCGGTATATCATACATCAGGCAGTCCGGTATATCATACATCAGACAGTCCGGTATATTATACCTCAGACAGTCCGGTATATCATACATCAGGCAGTCCGGTATATCTATATCATACATCAGGCAGTCCGGTATATCATACATCAGGCAGTCCGGTATATCAAACATCAGGCAGTCCGGTATATCATACATCAAAGAGTCCGGTATATTATACCTCAGATAGTCCGGTATACAACACCAGTATTTGTACGTCTGATGTCTCTCAACTTTGCCCTGAACAAATATCTCTAACCTATTGAAATCATGAATTATTTTGGAAGTGACCTTAACACATTGTGCATGTATCAGCTAATATTTTCCATAACTAAACTGAACCGAATATGGGCAGCTCGACAGACAGACAGACAGATATGGTGATCCTTATATACCATGTAAATGTTGTTTGCCGGGGTTATTTCTATGTACTTAATTTCTTTGAGAAGGAGGAAAGAGGAGGATGTAGGCTATTTACTTTCACTATCCATGTAACAAAGTTACCACGAATTTCATGATTTTTGTAGGGTACTTTGATGTCAGTCTATACACTAGATATATATAGGATGTAAAGATTTTTTAAAACTTCGTGCTCTTTATGCTTTTTCACTATTTAATTCATGTTACCAGCACCCAGGCCAAGAAATCCCCGACTTCTCTATAAACAGAAAGATATCACCCGGGGCCAGAGCTTCTCGACTTCTCTATAAACAGAAAGACATCACCCGGGGCAAGAACTCCCGACTTCTCTATAAACAGAGACATCACCCGGGGCCAGAACACCTCGACTTCTCTATAAACAGAAAGACATCACCCGGGACCAAAACTCTCCCACTTCTCTATAAACAGAAAGACATCACCCGGGGTCAAAACTCTTCCACTTCTCTATAAACAGAAAGACATCACCCGGGGCAAGAACTTCCGACTTCTATGTAAACAGAGACATCACCCGGGGCCAGAGCTTCTCGACTTCTCTATAAACAGAAAGGCATCACCCGGGGCAAGAACTCCCGACTTCTCTATAAACAGAGACATCACCCGGGGCCAGAACTCCCGACTTCTCTATAAACAGAGACATCACCCGGGGCCAGAACACCTCGACTTCTCTATAAACAGAGACATCTCCCGGGGTCAAAACTCTCCCACTTCTCTATAAACAGAAAGAAATCACCCGGGGCAAGAACTTCCGACTTCTATGTAAACAGAGACATCACCCGGGGCCAGAGCTTCTCGACTTCTCTATAAACAGAAAGACATCACCCGGGGCCAGAGCTTCTCGACTTCTCTATAAACAGAAAAACATCACCCGGGGCAAGAACTCCCGACTTCTCTATAAACAGAAAGACATCACCCGGGGCAAGAACTCCCGACTTCTCTATAAACAGAGACATCACCCGGGGCCAGAGCTTCTCGACTTCTCTATAAACAGAAAGACATCACCCGGGACCAAAACTTCCAACTTCTCTATAAACAGAAAGACATCACCCGGGGCCAGAGCTTCTCGACTTCTCTATAAACAGAAAGATATCACCCGGGACCAAAACTTCCAACTTCTCTATAAACAGAAAGACATCACCCGGGGCCAGAGCTTCTCGACTTCTCTATAAACAGAAAGATATCACCCGGGACCAAAACTTCCAACTTCTCTATAAACAGAAAGACATCACCCGGGGCCAGAACACCTCGACTTCTCTATAAACAGAGACATCACCCTGGGCAAGAACACCTCGACTTCTCTATAAACAGAAAGACATCACCCGGGGCAAGAACTCCCGACTTCTATGTAAACAGAAAGACATCACCCGGGGCCAGAGCTTCTCGACTTCGCTATAAACAGAAAGACATCACCCGGGGCAAGAACTCCCGACTTCTATGTAAACAGAGACATCACCCGGGGCCAGAACTCCCCGATTTCTCTATAAACAGAAAGACGTGCAGTTTCCGCCATTGCAGAGCAGATGATCTCCTAAACTACCTATGCATTAAAATTAGTAATAATTCCTTTAAAGGTCGCTTTCGTAAGATAATACTAGCATCTCAGCCTCGTCACATCTCCAGAATACCATCTATTGGAGACATGTATGTCACTGAGTATTTTCCTTCGATGCGACTTTATCTTTAAAACTACACTATGCATCGCTTGTAGATGACTCATTACCAAAGTAATGATTCGTTTGCTGCATACTATCAAAGAAAGCTAATATTGGTCAACTGGCCAGTCTACTACGGTCAAACGAAACCGACGTCTGAGACGGTTATGATATTCTGTAAATTGGATGCAGGCTTTGAAACAGGATTGACAAAATTACTTGATTGATTTATTTATCGGATCAACTTGCACTCAGGATGGCCACATCATCAACAAACATGAAACCCGAAGTCAGTATTGGACGACTTATATTCAATAACAATTTGATCTCTTCTCGGTGAAGACTACCGTTGACCCCGAGACTTCCAACCATTGTATGCTAATATATTGTGTAATCACTATTTTCGTGGGGTCAAATTTTTGTCCTTGAGAAAAAGCCTGTTCAATATTCACTGTTTTCGTGGTTGACGAATTGATATTTTTTACCACAATACATGTTGTTCACTTTTCCTTGTTCTTCAGGATTTAAATTCGTGGGCGTGTATCTGTATCACTGTAACAACGAAAATTACATCTCAACGTTACTGATGTTAAGATACCAGAGAACTGGAATATTTACAATATCCGCGAGCCCAGCTCGCACACATGTATCCTGGCTGCGTCAAACCCAAGAAGTAAAAATAAGTAGCCTATACATCGGCATTTATAAGCGAGATCCACGGGTCCTCCAGACGGAACCTTAAAGACCGCAGTCCAGCAAGCGTTGGCACGACCCTGATCGCCATGCATAGATCTACACTTGTTGTCCAAAAGTATGGCAAGCGTTGACACGGTCCTGATTGCCATGCATGGGTCTACATTTGTTGTACTTCACCTGAAGCTGGTGAAATCTAACAGTGAAAAATTCTCAAATGACGAAAATAGAATGGAACATTCAGTTATCTGTAGCACGAAGTAACCCAAGAACTCGTGAGTTACCTAATCTAATATGCTTGAAATATAGAAACTAATTTTAAAACATAAATGAATTATTAAGATTAAATGTCGTTTTCTATGGTGTTTTCATGAACTATGCAAGACAACAGTAATCAACATGATACTGCTCTTCATAATGCGTAGCCATCATCCAATAGTCCCATGCAATGGTAACAGAAACCCCCATTCGTCTCAGATTTCTTATAATCGATAAGATCTAATGGCAGATTATAATCATTTCATCCTATAACAAAATAGTCGTTTAAAACTGCAATCTATTTAGCGTGTGGTATGAAACTGAATATACACTAGAGCTGAAATTCAAGTTATTGGTAAGAAATGCACCATCAATTCGGGATTCCCTGGTATCTATCGAATTTCCTCCAATCAAGAATTAAATGCTGTAAATTGAATGGAATTTTTGCACCATATTACACAAGTTATAAAGCTGGATCCGCTGCTTTTAACAGCTGTTGTGGACTTGTACTTTTAATCAGCTGTTAGAGGAATTATCACTTGTCTTGAATTGATATTGTATGAAAGGTGAAGAATTTTGGTATGTTATAGCATTAGAATTACTCATTTAAGGAGGTACTCTACATCGTCATAATGGTTGACTTTCTTTTAAAACATGGATGAAAATATGAATATCAGCAATATTTGTCTATTCGTTAAAAAAAATCATTATATAGCTGAGTAGCTCAGTAGGTTAGCACGTCGACTGCTGAACTGGGCATTGCATGTTCCGAGTCCAGCAGTGGTTTTAAATTTTCCCAGATTGCTTTCAACTAAAACTGCATATTTTTTTTTTTTTTTTTTTTTTTTTTACTAAATACCGTGAATTTGAACGTTTTCAATTTCAAAATCTTGTTGCGCAAATCCTCCACTTTTCATCCAAATCAAATTTCTCTGGTGTAGTAAACCTACTTAACGTCCCTCTCGAGAATTTTTCCCTCTCATAGAGATGTTCTACTCTAATAAAAATTGCTCCCATAAATTGCCCCCGTGATGTGATGCGTGTAATATATATCCTGTGATGCGTGTAATATATATCTCCTATTTTTTGTCATTCATTCGTTAAAATTAGTAATGTATTTATACACATTAATTAACTTCAATAGTGTATGCAATTGTTTCTATACATCAACATTCACTGATAACATAAGAAAATATTTAACAGGAATCGTCTAGTTCGTGGAATGCTTTTCATCTGTTCGGGAATTGACGTTACACAATTCTATATAAATATGGCTGGATAAAAAGATTTATTCCAGTTTCCAAATGTCTAAACACAATAAAGTCTATTGTGCGAACACAAAAGTCCATTTCAACGTCACAGAATTTGCACTCTGATAATGCGGCTGTGTCGCTCTCGATATATATTAAAATTTGATGAGGCACTTGCAAATATATCAATGAATTATATAAGTATAAAGCAATACATTGATAAACCTTTCCACATTCATTATACAAACAGACATTTTAAGATGAAGTCGAAGTGGATTGCAATTATGAATTGATTGCATTTGATAAAATCTATAAACAACATTTCATTTACATTATATATTGTGTAAAATGACAAATGCAAACGACCAACGGCTCGGTCGAATGAAAAGCAGAATTTTCAAACGATTATAAAATAGATAATACTTAAAAGGGACTTTTGTCCCCCAAAATAAATCACGGCCTAGAAGTTTGCTCTTTGTATCAATATGCGAAAAGTAACGATTGATATAATTCGAGAATCAAATCAAAATGAATCAAAATATTTGATTTTTATCCCAAAAGCGAATTATTGAACACGTGACGTGCCTATCTTTCTTTCTTGATCTAGTTTTACTTTAATGTTGAGTATCCCGATTGTCGTTTCGATATGTCGCAGTTATCTGTATCAGTTATCTGGATCAGTGTATATTCCACTTTGATCTCAGGACATCGTTGTCAAATTGATTTACCAGACGTTTATTCTGTGTGTTGTAAATGTAGCGTTTTATTACTTTCTTAGTGATATCATGTAAGCAACAAACTTCAAAGTCGGGCTCACGCAGAAAAAGTAACATAAGCAAAAAACAAAAATCTTAGTAAACATTTACTTAGCAAATGCCTGAACACCATTGTCAAAGTTCAACGACATTCTTGTCTCCATTCCAGCCTGCATATTGCCACAGGGAGCACCAATTCTAATCGCTCAATGGCACTAATTAGTGTTTGACTACGATTCCGTGTAAGGCAGTAAAATTTTCCCATCCGGTAAAATCTCCATCGATTGTTTACACCGATTGTTTACACCGATTGTTTACACCGATTGAGCATCGCGGACCGTTGTTTCTTTGCTGTTCACTTTCTTGTATAACTGTTGGTTACTTTCACCCGTTGTCTTTAACTGACAAACAGGCAACAGAACTGCAAAGTTCTGCCTAAATGTTCTACTGAAGACGCAATATATAAGGAAATTTACGGCAGCATTTATGGTCAAAAGTGTGTCTGAAAACTCACGGATCCCCCTCTGCAAATAGGTGCCCTCGTAGTAGCCGTGACGGAGCACGGACATGATAGCGTCCGGAAGAATGCAGATTACAAACACCATGATGATCACGATCATCATTAACGTGACTCGGTTCCTCTGAGTGTTTTTCTTATTTGCGCGCATTTTCCGAAGGGAAAATATAATACATACATTAAGTATGATGAGAATGATCAAAACGATAATACTTCTAAGAAAGTTCAGTGACCACGTGTAATACAACAAGAAATCTTCATTGTTCCACAAATCCGTCAGCTTCAAATCCCATTTCGTAACATTGTCTACAATTTCTTTGGTTTTTTCATATCGAAAAGCGCAAGGTAACGAAATGGAAATCATCACTAAATAGATTATGAAACTTATAACAATGGCACGTAATCTAGTGCAGACAGTTTTTGCTTTGATTGGGTAACAGACCAGTATGAACCTTTCTGTTGCAACGGAAACCGTTAACCACGAAGAAACGCAAGTAGAAATGTTGAAGATAAAGTGTGCGTACGGGTAGATGTTCACGTATGCAATATCAGCCGCAGCCGGGTTTGTCCTCTGTAGAACTAAAACTATAAAGTAAATCAGGTCGTTGATGAGTTTTATGGAATCCGAAATCGCAAGGGCGACGAGGAAGGCGTTCGTTGACGTTTTCATGTTTTTCATGGACAGCACTATCAAGGAGAGTGCGTTTCCGATCAACCCGGGAATACAAATGACGGGATACAGTATCATTCCACAAATGAATTGCGATCTCTCATAAAAATCCTTATACTCGTCGTCTGTGAATTCTGTCATATTTGTCGAGTTCTGCATTTTGAGCATTCCTCTGTCAATGAATATTCGGTGTGTCTGATGCTTCCTGTGATGTAAATTCAATACGGGTAAAGCTATATATTCAATATATCGATGTCACCCCCAGGGGTCTCACAGCTACACGTGGATCTCACTGTGTCTTTAATTGCATACTGCCTGGCAGCTTCCTTCTTGAAAGTTTTTTCTCTTTAATGCACCATAGGAATAACACTTATGATAAGCCTGTAAAATATAAGAGAACCTGTCAATCAAACTGACACGGGTCTGTACAGTGGCTAGTTATAGTGTGCTTAACGTAAATGAAACGATTATTTTGACAAAAACATTAAATGTCCATTTTCCATCCTGAGACACAACAGGGAATTTATTTAACAGGCGTTTCATGAGTTCATACACCGTTTATAGCTTTCACCCGTGGGGATGTTTATGATATGATAAAAGATTGATATCACAACAATAAAAGTCTGTTACAACAATATGCCTCAATGGCAATATGTTCAAGATCGTTAGGAAATCATGAAAAGCTGGTTACCATGCAGATTATCTCATGAAACACCGCTCACTTTACATCCAATTTTAATCACATATGTCTAAGGAGACGCGGATGGACAGCATATAAAATTAACAGTTGATTATCTATATGTTCGTTACAGTCATGTTTCAAACATCTTCAAACATAGTTTTCACTATTCTGCGTAGAATAGTATAGTTTGAATGCTCCGTTGTGTGTTTCCTATGTACTCGCGAAATAGCAATGGTAAGAACATGATTTTTTTTCCAAAAAGGACTTTACAGGTAAAAGAGTATCAAGACTATTTTGAACGAAATGTTTCTACAAATCACTGGAATACAATGCACCTTGCAGCGATTTAATGGTCTCGTAATCTGACAGAAAGATCGCTAAACGGTAGTAACCCATTTAGTGACTTATCAGTCGCTAAAATGTTCAGTTTCACCCTGTGAATAGGAAATTGAAACACTAAGACGTATATAACAGATTATGGTATTTCGCACGTAAAGATAACATACCAAGGGAATTTAATGAAACAGTATATTTGAAAGTGCAGCAAGAAATCTAACGGTTGAATTACCAAATAAAAGTCTACATGATCAGATGAATGATGTGCCAAGACGTATAGGAAAAAATCCACAGAATTCGCTTCGTATAATTTACATACAGCTCAGTGAAAGCCGACTTCGTCGCTTCCGCCCGAGGATCTTCTCTTAATAACTCAGACCCACTACGTTCTCCAAGCACAGCCCCATTACTTACCGGGATCATAGTTATTGTAATTAAGTCTAACTTCGGTAGAAAATCAAAATTGAAAGGCTCCAGAGAGTAAAATAATTCAAACACCTCAAATAATAGTTCTAGTTAACGCAAAAAGATAACCAAGGTCGGGTTCGGGTTAGGCTGTACAAATGTGACGTAGTCCCGAGGCAATTCGTCTATAGACACAGCGATCATTTATTTCAAATCAAATCTTCCTGAAACAATATCCTTTTAGCAGCATTACACAAGTTGTAAAACCTCTTTATTTTTCAAGAATAGAAGAAAATTGATAACTGTCGCAGCTCTTGTCTGGTGGGAATATGCCGCCGTTTGAAAGTGACAATATTTGTAGCAAAGACTGTCGATCACCAGTCATTTAAGACAGGGTATTTGCGAACCTATTCATGTTTCAAGGAAATTAGTTCCCACACGTATACTAACGTTTTTAAATGAACTTTTTGTGTGAGAAAAAACCCCACGTACCCTTCACTGCCTCGGTAACTTCAGTTTGCAGAAATTGTCATAACAACATATGCTTGTGATTAACTTCTACTGTTTTCCCCTCTTAAATAGCACCTCCATCCTTTAATTTATAGTAGAAAAGATCTGATACAAGTGCTCCTCACAACAAATCTACTATTGTAGAAAATTCAAACCATTCTGTAATTTCTAAACGTCACCTTTAGAGCAGGTGCGATTCGTGCAAGTAAGCTTTTTATGCTGCATTTTGGCTTATTGCATTATCATCTGTGTTTGTTTGAGGCAGAAATAATATGATTATTGACAGACTATATAAGGCAGCAATGTTTAGATAGTAAAAACATGTAAAGTTTTATCTACAGACTAGTTTTTGATACAAATATGCATTTGCACATAAAATAATTCGGATGGGAAAAAAAAGAATATACAACTCAAAAGTGAATCTAAAAATCTGCTGGTAATAACGGTGCATCACAGAAAAACAATCAAACCACAAAAATGTATTTGTGGAAAATTATTTTTAAAAAGCAAAGTTTTTACAAATGCAGTTCCTGATGAAAATGCCATTTTTTTTTCATATCGTCCATCGAGTAAAACAACTTCTATTAAAGAAAAAAAGCTTTTTACAAATGCAGTTCCTGATAAAAACTGTCATCTTCATCGACTAGTACGACTTACCGTTCCTGCACACTTAATCCAACTTTTGTTAAATATCCATGTTTACAATAATCCGCTCAGACAGTAGAACCACGAGTAAAATGTTGTCAGCGGCACCGCGGTTGATATTCAATTTGATATCTACTACGCCGGGCGTGGGGAGGTGTCTATCGATTTCCCAACTGCCTGATGATTGACACATTTGGCGGATGCAATCTGCCGCATAAGGTGTTTAATAACAAAATCCTTTGAATGAAATATTTTCAATTACACCAGACTTCTCTCTCTATCTCGTTCTCTGTGTACATGTGTGGGTATGTGTGCACGCGCGCGCGCGTGTACGAAGAGAGACAGACAGACATGTACACACTTAGTTTGGGGCTCTGGGTGTAGAGAGGGTTAAGTCCATATCCAAGGTGGCTTGATGGACATATCTTAAAAATTACATATTCCGTTTGCTGTATTGAAGTAAACCGAACTTCTGTTGGGGCACGCGCCGTATCGATTTCCTGGACAGTCGGGTGATTATTATCCTGATATAATCTATTATACAATACTTTAAACAAATATCTTTTCGTTAATTTGTTTTCAATCCTGTTGAATATCTTGCAGAATGTTTTCTAATGCTAGATAAAATCAGAGAACCTGAAGTCTATTCGTAGGTCCGATTGTTGTAAATCACTCCTTCACAAAATAAATGTAATACAGCAATTGATCCTGTGTATTATTTGTTGTTGTTTTTTTTGACGAAACAAATAAAAAAAATTCACTTACTATTCAGATGACATTTAAGGAAGGCTTAAATATCATTATACAAAGTTGATTATCATAGATCGACCTACTGATTTTACAAAAGACAGTAGATCCCTTTCATCATTAGTTACATCGATCTTTACTGGCTGGCTAAGAGCAGATTGCAAGTCCCTAACTGTTTTTTTTTTATCTTCAATTTACCTTCTTCATTATCTACAGAACAAAATAACCCTGAGGAGTATTTGAAGATGTCAGTCTCTATGACTTGTAACAAACCGCTGGACACGACGATCTGTATCCAGCGAGCACGGATTCCTGAAAATCTGATGCTTGAGATAGTAATAGGTTAATCTGGAGCCCAGTTTGCAACATTCAAAAGGTTTCCTGTTAATTTTTGTACGTGTAAGCGTTGATTTCCTCTCTCTCGTTGTGGAGAAGTTCTCTACTCCTTCTGGTGCTTTTTTTTTTTTAAATTTCAAACAAAAAAGTAGTGTCATCCCTTTTAAAAGAAAAGGCCTTGTAACTTATCACAAAGAACATTTTATTTTGTATATTAATATACTATGTATCGGGACAATTAAAACAAAACGGGGCTCTAGCGAACGTGCACAGCGTATAAAAGGATGCTGATTGACTTCGACAGTGTTTGAAGAAATTATATACTGTGTAGCTCAGCAAATTACGCCCTTGGTATCCATTGTTTACGGTAATGGCCTTTCAACATTTTATGTACTTCAAGAAAATTCTACATAGATATGTTGGCACTGAGGCATTCCCAGAACATTTCAAAAGAATCATCTATAGAAAAGTTGTGATTTATCCTGAAAGGGTCTATCAATAATCTTTTTAATTATTTCATAGGACTATGACTGCATATCATGGAAATGAATGCGTTTGATATATCCCTTGTGAATGAAAGATAATTGACAGAAAAATGAAATATAATTCAAACGCTTTCAAAATCTATGTACGTTACTGTAAATTCAGAGTTCCCTGCTCTTTATTAGATAAAACAGTACAATTTAATTTGTTGAAACATGATCTCGTATACACCATACTAAAATCAAGTTATCAAAATTGTAATATTTGAGCATATGGGAACAAGACATCTAAATTGAATATGTGGAACCTGTTCGTTAATAATTCAGGTTCTATATGATACATAATGTATTGTACAAGGAGTTCGGCGGATTGTATTGAATCGGTATAACATAAAATGTAAATGACTATTTCCCTCCATTATCAGATAATATAATGTCTCTACGTAAACCAGTAATCTGCGCTTCATTCTGTCGTGCTTATGTTTGTTTAGATCTGTTTTGTTTCAGATAATGTGGCAGTATGTAGACACAGTTCCACAGGCACTGTTACGTATGTACAGAGTAATTCAGGGGGGGGGGGGGGTTACATATGTAAGTTTCATTAATAATTCAAGTTCTATATGACACCTACAATTGTCTCTGGAAACATAAAAAGATTATTATAAATATAACATACACATGTATTTTAAACTATATCATGTGTAAAATATTATGCCGCTTATCAGTTATTAAAGTTTTAAGAAATATATAACATGTATACATGTATAAGAGAAAATTCACTGTGTAGGAGTTAGGGGATCAATCAAAACACTGTAAATTTTAGAGCATCACAAATTTCAATTACAATCTTCTATTCTTTGGATGAAATCGGATCAGAGCATCAAACGTGTTCCACAACATGCTACATGTCGAGCTGTACAGTGTCATCTGCAGTCGTCAGAGAAAGAGGTAAGTGTGTCAATGACAGCAGTGACGAAGTTAATAAGGGTGATAATGGTCAGCATGAGAAAGAAAATTATACCTTAAATTCAAGTGTAATATAGTACATAATTTTCTGTAGTCGTCAGTTTATAATGATCTCAATGTGTTGCATGTGAAATGTACTAAACGAAAATAAATATTCAAAAGTTATTCATACCTGTGTTGTCATAAAAACTTTGGTTATATGAAACTATTCTTAAATATCAATGAATATCGCTCAAGAATTGAGGCACTGTGGGTCTCAGGCTGATTACATTGTGGGGGAGAGGCAGATACATGCATGTATTGAAAAGATGCAAATGTATTCTAAACCAACACCACCCACCCACTCACCCCACGAACATCGATGGTTCGGTCGGCAGCGGTGGTATGTGACCCACGCTTCTTTTCTCGAGTCGTTTCTTTATGTACAATACCAATACAATTTCGGAGTTGAAAAATCTTATATAAATTAACTCTCATTTATTCCAGGTCGTGATCTAGTAGCGTTTCATATTGAATCATGATTTGAATACAAAATGGAAGTAGTCTTCTAAATCATGTCGTTTATATCTTACAAATTGTCTAAAGTATTTGTAATCATTTTTTGTTTTTGTTGTTTAGTAAGTAAAGTGTGCACTTTGAAACACATTTATTGTACACAAGTTTAGATAGTTTACATACGTAATTAGCATACAAAAATAATCTACAAAATGTTGATTAAAATATGCTTTAAAATAGCTGTTCAACTATTCTAACACTATTTACATAGAAAAATCGAAACATTCTTCTTTGATATACATTGCAGATAATATTATGTGAAAAATTCTTATTACATATAAATACCCAAGATATAGTATATCTAATTCATACTACATAGATATCGTACACGCATGTTCATTTATAATATAACATTTCCAATTATGATTTTGTAATAGTCTTTCAAAATGATAAATTTTACACAATTCAAAATATTATGACACACAAGTTCCAAAATAACAAACATATGTTACATTTTTATGAAAAGGATTTTTTATGAAAAGAACTCGTCATGTGAAAGAATTTAATCATGGCGTCATAATAAAGCGACCTGACCTATCAGTGACATCATAATCGAGCGATGCGATCTAACGACATTTTCTGATTTTCAAATCATCACTATGCATTATAAATATCACATGTTATCCGACATTAACACGCAACTGTAAATATGATTAATACGATATTTTGAAATTTCCATTTGTGATTTGAAATGCAGGTACATGTACCTGACCAAGTCTACTTGAACACACGAAAATCTCTTGGGGTAAATAGATGAATGGGGTGATAGAAATGATATTGCAAGTACCCCGGAAATTTAAAATGGCTTGGAATTCCCCTTGAATCAGCGAGATTGTAAAAGTGAAATCATTATGAAAATAGTCGATCCGTTCATTTTTCAACACCGAACTCCCCGGATGTAAAACATGTTTCATATTTGACCGATCAACAGCGATTGCTTACTCTTCCTAGACACCCGATCCCACTTCTGGTGTGTCCAGAGGTCCGTGCTTTGCTCACCTCTCGATTTTGTATTTGTAGTGTGAATTACATTATGAGATTGATCACTGATCATTATCTTCACCTTTTCATTAGCAGAAACAGTGTACAGCCATTCATTCGTCCGTTTTAATTAAGACTCGTCAAACAGGCCCGTTGGAAATATCATGTCATTTGCAAGAATTGATGAAGCATATGTTTTTTTTGTAAATTAAAATAATGCGCTTTTCTAGTACCGGTGTACGCCTCTACACGCGCCGTGGAAAGGATACGCTCTCTATATTATAAAGTAGACTTGGTCAGACTCGGATAATTTACTGATCATAGCAACTCATCTTGACTGACCACACCCAACGGAGAAGGCGGAAGGAAATAAGAATTTATTCATTTATATTCTAATGAGAATATGGACGAGAATTCGATTAGCGCTAATGTTAATATGTTTTAGCGCCAGGGCATTAATTGCAACTAAGACATGTAGTCCAAACATGCTCGATAAAAGCAGTGGATTTAAAACACATTCATTAAATCTTATATACAGTAAACGTTCTATAAGAAAAGTTATACTCTCTGTGCGTTAAATTCAAGATTTCGCTGACTTGTGGTAGAGATTTGCATTCTCTGAGCGCTACCTTAAGAAATAGTTAAGTGTTGGTGGATATTGGCGGAGATTAATTCTTGCACTCTATGAGCTACATGCACGACTTAGGCGAGTCTGAAGGCACTTATTTTATTTGTCACCCTTATGACATAATTTACAGTGAATCTCTCTGCAAACTCCGATGTAATCCATGTTTCGGAGGATAGAATCGATTTCTTGCTGACACCCCACTCATTCAGACCACGGAGTCCACTTATCCTTTTATCACTTACAACTTGCACTCTTGAAGATAATAGACTTATAGTTTTAACACAAAATGCATCATTTTACTTAAAGCAAGAATATAAACCATTTCATTGTCTATTGCTGGTTCTAAAAATGGACACACTCGATGACATTAACACTCATTGTTATTGACTGCTAATCGTTTACTACAAGGGCAACCAAACAATGCTACCATACTTTTACATCATCGACTGATGTTTATGTCCATATGGACGGCAGTCAGACAACAACAGGCAATCAGAGGAGGTATATTGTTTAATCCTGGGTTTAGTTCAACCAATAATAAACGTCGGCTTTGATTTTAAAAAAAACCCAACAACCCTACATTGACCAAGGCAGGATAACATTGCTCATAATATCGAAATTTCACATTTAAACATTTCTTTAGTTCACGAGTTTTTCTAATCTAATAAATAAACAGAGTATTCTACTGTTAAACCAACCATTGCAAAAACAGATAGATAAATACAGCTGTAAATAAAAGAACGTATTCCGTTACCTCGCTCGGATAGTGCACTGTGCATAATGTTACGTCACTTTCGGCATGGCGGATGCGACAAAAGCATGCAAAAGATTAAACACATGGAATTATTCATTAGAAAATGCATCTTATATTTTCGCATATTGTCCGCAGAAAGACATCTACGTACATCTGTAAAACAACAGCTTCGACGATCTCCGGAATCAACGACGGGAAAATAATGGTGGCAGTTAGTAATTAGGTCGATGAATCGTTTCCAATTACGTTTTTTAAAGCAATTAAACGGTATGCTATATATAATAGGATTAAACATTCTTTTTGAAGAATTTATCGATGTGTAAACTCCGGACATTTAACTCACAAACTGAATAAAAGTGCGAATAAAAGTGCGAATTTTTCATTATTTGATTTTATGGGAAGTAGAGCCAGATAGAGTAATACAGATAGGCTGTCTCATTTTGGATGCTGAGATCGACAATGTAATGTTACAGGGATGGCAATTGGGTGATGAGACTGGCGATTTAGTGATACAGAGATGACAATTGGATGATGAGACTGGCGATTTAGCGATACAGAGATGACTATTGGATGATGAGACTGGCGATTTAGCGATACAGAGATGACAATTGGATGATGAGACTGGCGATTTAGCGATACAGAGATGACAATTGGATGATGAGACTGGCGATTTAGCGAAACAGATAATGATAATTGGATGATGAGACTGGCGATTTAGCGATACAAAGATGACTATAGGATGATGAGACCGGTGATTTAGTGATACAGAGATGACTATTGGATGATGAGACACGCGATTTAGCGATACAGGGATGACTATTGGATGATTAGACTGGCGATTTAGTGATACAGAGGTGACTATTGGATGATTAGATTGACGATTTAGTGATACAGAGAGAATGACTACTAGATGGTTAGACAGATGATGTAGTATTACTGAGACGTTGACATCTGGATAATGAGATTGACGATGTTTTGCGACTGTCCTCGTAGAGTTTCTAGAATATGGCTGCTTTTCCGACATTGTGGACTTTCTTTCGGTAAACCATTGTCTAAGAGAGGCAATATGCTTAAAGAACTTACGTACATGTATATGCATAATTGAATTTCAATGTCAGAAGAAATACAGGCCAATCAACGAAATATGTATACACAAATATAACACTGTTGATAGAGTGGAATAAATGTCCTTTGGTCAATTTTCATATTACTAAATAAACAAGACATGTATGTATGTAAAACATACATGCCATTTATCTCTAATTGAAATCTATATTTAGACATTATGATGTCCTTTAGATCTGAAAAAAATCAATTTGCCTATGAAGTTTGATGACTATTTAGTAAAAAGGTTCTTGAGTTATCAGTGGGACGTCCATTGTTGTAAGCACGCTAGAAATCCCAGTCATCATATTCAACCTTTTGACCTAAAAATCAATAGCAGATTTTACAAATTACATGTGTGAACAACCTGTGTGAATTTTGATGGTAATCAGGTTAATGGTATGTAAGTTGTTGGTACGAAAACAATTACTGTGTGTACGTTAGAAAGTCTCATGAACTTTGGACTGCGAATCAATACAGTCATCTACTACTCATAACCAGGATACCTATTAACGTTGATTACTATCAGCCCAAGGTTTCCAAGTTTTCGATTGAACAACAAAAATTGCTGTGTACATTTTAGAATGCCACGTGGACTTTTACCGGAAAACATAAAGGTGCTGTAAACCAGTCCTGACCATAGTGTAAACCAGTCCCGACCATAGTGTAAACGAGTCCCGACCACAGTGTAAACTAGTCCCGACCATAGTACCATAGTGTAAACCAGTCCCTACCACAGTGTAAACCAGTCCCGACCATAGTGTAAACCAGTCCCAACCATAGTGTAAACCAGTCCCGACCACAGTGTAAACCAGTCCCGACCATAGTGTATACCAGTCCCGACCATAGTGTAAACCAGTCCCGACCATAGTGTAAACCAGTCCCGGCCATTGTGTAAAATAGTCCCGACCACAGTGTAAACCAGTCCAAACCATAGTGTAAACCAGTCCCGACCATAGTGTAAACCAGTCCCGACCATAGTGTAAACCAGTGCCGACCATAGTGTAAACCAGTCCCAACCATAGTGTAAACCAGTCCCAACCATAGTGTAAACCAGTCCCGACCATAGTGTAAACCAGTCCCGACCACAGTGTAAACCAGTCCCGACCATAGTGTAAACCAGTCCCGACCACAGTGTAAACCAGTCCCGACCATAGTGTAAACCAGTCCCAACCATAGTGTAAACCAGTCCCAACCATAGTGTAAACCAGTCCCAACCATAGTGTAAACCAGTCCAAACCATAGTGTAAACCAGTCCCGACCATAGTGTAAACCAGTCCCGACCATAGTGTAAACCAGTCCCGACCACAGTGTAAACCAGTCCCGACCACAGTGTAAACCAGTCCCGACCATAGTGTAAACCAGTCCCAACCATAGTGTAAACCAGTCCCAACCATAGTGTAAACCAGTCCCAACCATAGTGTAAACCAGTCCCAACCATAGTGTAAACCAGTCCCAACCATAGTGTAAACCAGTCCTGACCATAGTGTAAACCAGTCCCGACCACAGTGTAAACCAGTCCCGACCACAGTGTAAACCAGTCCCGACCATAGTGTAAACCAGTCCCGACCATAGTGTAAACCAGTCCCGGCCATTGTGTAAAATAGTCCCGACCACAGTGTAAACCAGTCCAAACCATAGTGTAAACCAGTCCCGACCATAGTGTAAACCAGTGCCGACCATAGTGTAAACCAGTCCCAACCATAGTGTAAACCAGTCCCAACCATAGTGTAAACCAGTCCCAACCATAGTGTAAACCAGTGCCGACCATAGTGTACACCAGTCCCAACCATAGTGTAAACCAGTCCTGACCATAGTACCATAGTGTAAACCAGTCCCGACCACAGTGTAAACCAGTCCCGACCACAGTGTAAACCAGTCCCGACCATAGAGTTCGATGAAGATTAGACACGGGTTCATTAGTGCTCTGAAAAGACACTGCTGACTGGCCGATGCAAAGCAATATGCCCCTTGTTTTAAAGGGATGCATAAACATATTTCTGCAAGGATTGTTTGGGGTGAGGGATGGCATTCTGAGAGAAAATAGCAAGAGATTAATAGTACTCTAATATATACTTGGTTAATCGTTGTCTTACGTTCGTAAGTCTTGTCTCAATAAGTTGACGTTACAGGGGTTTCTCGTTTAGAGTCAACATTTCACAAATCATAAGGTCGTCATAATGATATCATTTGCATATATAAACTATCACTAGATGGAAAATTGTCTGACGTGCTTCATGCGAATTTGCTAGTACACACTAATTGTGACTACGGATTATTCCGTTTACCTGATCAATATATAGGAATCGCGGCGGGTGTGATCGGTCGACAGGGGGTGCCTACTCTCCCTAGGCACCTGGTTCCGCCTCCGGTAGGGGTCCGAGTTTGTCCTAGTCTTAATTTCGTATTTGTTAAAGGATTTATAAGATTGATAACTGTTCATTATCTTCACTTGTTCATGGTACTCGTCCCTACAAAATTGCACCAGGCAACGTCTTTGGTATCAATTTTCATAATCATTTCTCTGTCAGTTTCTCAATGTAGAAAAACTATCAGATGTTTGAGCAATAACTAGAGACTATATTACAGAACTCATATGGAATATCTGGCCGGTATTAAATTAGTAATTCATCTTATGGCGATCAATGTCCTCTTCTGTCTTTGTCTCGATCTTATTAAGTTGAAAGTCCTTTCGAACTATACTTGTATCTCATTGTACTGTATTGGTTGGGTATGCACTCTTGTGACCGGGATTAGCTATCACACAGGGACTTGGAAAGTATGCGAGTCAATACCTATATGTAGCTTCTATGTTACTAAACGACAGTATCCCTCCTTTATATTTCATTATTGATATACAGACATGTTCCGGCAGATATTATTAGTCTAAGAATTTAAATCTGCAACACGACTTTTAGCTAAACTACAGATTGGAGCACCATATAAGAATGCAATTCTAACTTATTTCTACATGGCGTAAAAATTCATGTGATCGAGCACTTATCAAGTTAGCACTGCAGAGAAATAATGCCCAATAAGACGGAATGACAGAGCATCAGTAACAGTCCTTTTCATTTTCCATATTGAGATAATGTTAATTTCCAAAAGATAAAATATATTAATGGTAAGTTGCATCTCCTCGACAGGGGATGCTTACTCCTCCAGGGCACCTGATCCCACCTCTGGTATATCTAGGGGTCCGTGTTTGTCTAAC